>NC_141033.1:30622500-30807500 GCF_052040795.2 Danio rerio | reverse complement strand
CCGACGCTCCGTTGCCGTGTGCCCATCATAGTTTCATTTTACAAGGGATGGTCTTCCATTTATAACGATACAACTGAACAGAGTCAACCGGGGGCAGAGATCGGTCATTTTAATCCAGAGACGCTGACAGAAAACGGGTCGAGATGACGACGCGATCGGAGAGGGAAAAGGCTCAGAAACTGAACGAGCAGCATCAGGCCATTCTGTCCAAAATGCTGAGAGAGGATGATAACAAATACTGCGCCGACTGCGAAGCCAAAGGTGAGGTGATATAAAACCACTCCTGCTGCTGTTAAAACCTCTTTTTGGTTTTTGGTCTGGTTCACCTGTAGTGTCGTTACACACTCAGGTTGTTCAGGTTTGTCATGGTTCACGGTTCTGTCTGAGTCACCGGGAGAGGAAAGCCGTGGCTCTCTCTAAATCTGCGGAGCTCCCTGTTTTGACAGCTTGTTTGATGGCATCTGAATTGAAGGCTACTCAGACCCTGGTTATGTTGACAGCTCGTTGGACTTTGATATGAGGCGAATTACTATTCAGCCATGTGTCCTTGACCAAAATCATTACTAATGCATGAATGGAAAACCAGTGCGGCGTTGAACTGATCAGCAGGTCTGATACTGTCACCCTACGTTTCATTGAGTCTGATGTTGTGTTTGAGAGATTTACCTATATACGTGTACCTGCTTTGATGATGGCGATACATATCGTGTCACTGTGCTTTGTTTCCCATCTGTTTTATAATGGTTCATTCTAGTAGTGCATGATCCTCAGTTATGTGTGCATAGGGACTGCAGCTCTGAAGTGATACACTTAGTGGGTAAAATCAGTTTTATTTCCCGGTTCTACCAATATTATTTTACCATTCCACTGTAACTGTAATGGCTACTTAAACATATTCTTAGTGAAGCTATTATGGAGGTATAATTGTTGTGATCAATGCTATTATGTTGTAATGTGGTTTCATAATTGTTGTTTTATACTGTTGTAGCTCCATGAGTGTAGGAAAGGTGCATCACAAATAATATTAATTACATTTTTTATTATTTATAGGCAAATATGTAAGTGATTGGTCTATATGTAACTTAGTTTAATGATGTTCACTTAATGCACAAAGTTATCATAATTTCTTGGTGCTTGAAATTTAGGTTGCTATTTTATTTCAAAATTAGCAAAATTGAAAGTATGAAGATGACCAACGTGATTAGGTATTAAAGTCAGCTTAAAATGGTAAATAAGCTATTTTAAAAATGCATATGATAGATAAAAAGTAGCATTGTAAAAAAATACATTAGCTGGTATACACACACACACACACACACACACACACACACACACACACACACACACACACACACACACACACACACACACACACAGACACACACACTGTGGTCTATGTTTTAATGAGGAATAACCATAAATGTAATGATGCACTGTATTTCTAAACCTCACAGAACAGAAACATTAATCTTGAAAGATAGGAAATAATTTTTTTCAAGAAGTGTTCTGTATGTTTTATGAGCTGTTTTCTGCATGGGTACCGAAATAATTTCTCCACAAGATCAAAATTTAGTGATATTACTATGCTTGACTTCACACTTGACCCATAATGGTGGCCACAATTTGGAAAATCCAATCAAAAACAAATTTATAACTTTGAAAAATGACTAAGTCTGGCTTTACCCTTTTTCTTTTTGATAATCCATTACACTCAAACATACATGACTATAAGTAAGAAATTATTAGTTGCTACGTCCTCTTCATCATGACTTTAATGTCATTGTTAAAGTCATGTGACCTCCATTTAGCAGCTCTAAAACAGTAGTGTCATTATTTAGCTTAAGTCAGAGCAGTGTAAAGTTCAAATATAACCCTTGTCACAGAGGCCCAGTTTCCACTGATGCTTCTTGTGACCGTTTGTGTTTGTAATTATTTGGCCAACAACACCCTTTCCTCTTAAATTGTCATGCTCTAGGACAGGCTATATCAGTTTTGCTGGAAGTACTACTGAATGAAGGAATCCATGCTGTGTAATTTTAGCAAGCGTTTAAGAAAGTCAATAAAAAGGATGTAAAAGGCAATATGATTAGTCTGTTTTTGTACATCTCTGTGAAAAAGGGAAACCTTGCTTTGCACTTTCTCACCACACACATGCTGTAATGATCATCACATGTTAGGTCAACAGACCACCTACTCTGGAGGTCTATTATGGCAGGTTGAACACTTCAAATATATGAACATATGCTATGAAAGCAGTTTGATCAAATGTGTTTTACCTAACTATGGAAGTGGTAAATGTAGACAAGCTTAAAAAAATAAACTCCATTTACACTTGTCTTTAGCGTCATCCACTTGATATTGGATTGACGAAAATGTATCTGAAAATCAGGGGTAAAAATCGTGGGTTCCACACAATCGATTTGTGTTGGGACAACATAAAGAAATTAAGTTAAATTATGCGTTTTTGACAAATTTAAGTGGATTGAAATTAAAACAATTAAGTTGTCACAGAAAACTCAACATTTATTTTTTAGGGCAACAGTATCTCCAGGAGAAAATAACTCTTTACATCAAAAGCTACTTGTCAGTCCATGATTCAGAAACCATTATAGAAACAAATCCCTTAAAACAAATATACAAGCATGCTATAGACATCAACAGTGCAGTGACCTGCTTTTATTTTCAAAAAAGAAAGCTATCCGAAAATGCCTTTTCAAGTTGTAAAGAAATCTGTGTTTTTGAAACTAATGTAGACAACAAGACAGTCAAAGACTTATAATCATTATTAAGCCTGACATGTTTATTGTTTAAATTATTTTAAATGTTAAAATAAAATCTAAAGGGTTTAGCAGGGAAAAAGTTTGTATTTTTTTACAGAGACATTTAAAAAGAGCATATTTCAGAGCAGTGATCACAATACTGTGAAGCTGTAATATTTTTATCCAAGGTTATCATACTGTCAGAAAATTACACTGGCCCATGCCTATTGGTCTTGTGTGCTGCTGGAACTGAAAATTGAGAACAACATAATGCGTTCTCATTTCCTCTTGGTTGCATTAGTATGTCTGTCTTTTTCTCTCTCTCTCTCTGCATGTTTGTATGTGTGTGTGCTTTAAAGGTGACAAAGACATTGCGTAATTTGCTATACATTCTTACCAGCAGATTCTAATTAAAGCTCATAAACAGTCACAAGCTCAGGTCTTTTGTTTAGTTTGTCTTTTAAAATCTTTTATAATCCTCATTCTGTCTCGCCATGAAAGTCTGCTATCCTCTAGACGCATGTGAGGATATTTCAGCAGGAGTCAGTCCTCATCTCTATGGCATTGTTGCAGGCCAGCAGCTCCTCAAGCTCTCCTCTCAGCTTTCGTTTTAACCAGAGCAGTTTGATTCACTCCGAGCTCTCCGGTGTCTTAAGTGCAGCCACACCTCACTACTCGTATCGCCTGGCCTCTTTCTGCCTCTCTTTCTTTATCTTACATAATGCAGTGGCTGATAGGTGGAGTTTTGCAGCATCGTTGCTTTATGAATGACAGCCTTGAAAGAATGTTAAAGTCAACGTGACATCTGACATAGTTTACTGAGAAATTAAATTTATTATATTTTTCCTTTAGTTGTTTCAAACATTACTTTTTGTCTTCTGTGGAACAAGAACAATTGATTTCTTTTGTTTGGACAAAAAACACTTGGAAGTTTTGTTCCAAGAAGTTTTGACACATCTTGAGGCGGCTTAAGAAGAAAATCAAACCGGTTTCATTTTTAATGATCTGTCTAATACACTTTCTTAAGCCTGGTTTATACTTCTGCGTCAAGTGACCGGCGCAAATCACGGCGCAGGCAACGCGCGCAGCTGTGCATTTATACTTCTGCGCGCTGTCTCTGTTGGTCTGCATTAACACTTCCGAAACGCTAGTGGGCAGTGAGGTGTAAATGTTCCTCTGTGTCGAGTTTCTTCGCTTCTGTTTTGCTATTCTGAACAGTTCCTGGATGTACAAGTGACTCAAACTCGCTCATTTTGAGGCAGGAACCGGCGGACGTGCAACAACTTTAACCATGAGGTAAACACAAAACAAAACTTTCCATCCGGAGCTCCTTCACGGGACTCCACACTTGTAAACAATCGCTCGCGCCATTCGCGCGGCTCTCGGTCCCGCCCAGACTCGTCGGCGCTAGCAAGCCGACCAATCACAGAGCTTGCGCTACGCGTTGTTGCGACGTGTAGTTACAATTTTTGAGAGGTGCACGTCAGTGACGGCCACGGCCACGGCGAAGGGCTATGCGTCAGCGCCGTAGCCTACGCCGGTGTTTGACGCAGAAGTATAAATCAGCCTTTAGTCTTGTTTTGCATAATGCATCAGTAATAATTCCTTGTAAGTGTTTAGTCTTTTTTACATTTGTTTTTAGATACATTTAACAATGAATAAACATACACTAGAATCACCACTGGGTGAAGTTTACCCATGGCTGATTTTCTTAAAAATTAAAAAGTTTCCTTGTTTCCTTGTTTACATAAACACCAATAATCAAAATGGGTTCATGAAAGGAACTTTCAAAAAGGAACTCATGTAAACACCTTAATCATATTATTGTCTTATTCAGATTAAGGCAAATAATTGGATTATTGATGTCCATGTAAACGTATCTTTTGACTTTTACAAAAACTGTGTTATTTACATCCCCTATTGTAATTTGCTTGGATAAACCCAGATTAAAAATGTCGCATTTATACATATACAATTGAAGTCAGAATATTAGAATATGTTTTTCTTTTTTAAATATTTTCCAAATGATGTTTAACAGAGCAAGGAAATTTTCACAGTATGTGTGATAATATTTTTTCTTCTGGGGAAAGACTTATTTGTTTTAATAAAAGAATAAAAGCAGTTTTTAATTTTTAAAAAAAAACATTTTAGGGTCAAAATTATTAGCCCCTTTAAAGCATTATTTTTTCGACAGTCTACAACAAACCATCGTTATACAATAACTTGCCTAATTATCCTAACTTGCCTTTAACCTAATTAGTTAAGCCTTTAAATTTCACTTTAAGCTGTATAGAAGTGTCTTGAAAAATATCTCAAATATTATTTACTGTCATCATGGCAAAGATAAAATAAATTTGTTGGTAGAAATGAGTTATTAAAACTATTATGTTTAGAAATGTGTTGGAAAAAAATCTTCCCTCTGTTAAACGGAAATTGAGGGAGGGGGGATTCAGGTGGGCTTATAATTTTGACTTCAACTATAAGTGGCATCTTGTCAAATTGACCCATATAATACCTTTATTTTTATGCTGTCATTTTTGCGTTATTTATGTTGCTTTGTTCACATTCTGTGTTGCTAGGCAACGGTTTTCATCCGCAGAGATAGCGGTAATCAGTTTTAGTCACAGTGTATAAAAGAAGGTAATTTATAGATTCCAAATCGGTTTTAGAGCTATTAATTGCAATGAGTTATGAGGAATCCGATTGTGGGTTGGTGTCAGGGATGAGTGATGTGTCCTGGGTAAGCTCAGCATCATAGTAAATGTCTGCATTAAAAAAAGATTATAATGACTTTAGACATTGCTTTGTGAAGAAGACAGTGGTATAATACAGTAACATAACTCATATATTAGCCATATCAAATCAGTAGTCATGTGTGCTGGTAAATGTTTACCTGGCATTTTTAGGTATCCAGTGACCCCCTGGTACTTGAAGTGACTGCTTTGTTATTTGTTTAACATTACCTTCAGGCTATTGGTTTTTTTTATTGAGGGGCGTGATGCAGTCTATGCAACACCAAATTAACTGCTAATGAGTAAAATCAACTCCTGATCCTAATTACTCTAACTTGCCTAATTAACCTTTAGTGTTTAAATGATAATTTTAGCTGAATGCTAGCATCTTGAAAAATAACAAGTAAAATATTATATACAACGATAAAGTAAATCAGTTATTAGAAATTAATTTTATTTTTAGAAATTACTATTATGTTTAGAAATGTGTTGAACAGTTTTTTTTCATCTGTTAAAGATAAATTGGGGAAAATATACAAGGGGGCTTATAATTAAGAAAGGCTTATAATTCTGACTACATCAGTACATTTAGCATAGCTTAATTTCTCATAGATTTTCAAAATATTCATTCCAAAATGCTTTGAATCCCCTTTTTTCTAACAGGATTTAAAAAAAAATGTGTATTTTTTTTTTGGCCCGTTTCCACTGAGTGGTACAGTGCGGTTCGGTTTGGTACGCTTTTATGGCCGTTTCCACTTTCAAAAGCGTACCGAACCAAACCGTACCGTACCCCTTTTTCGGCACCCTTTCGAAAGGGTCCCAAATGGGAGAAAGAGTACCAAAAGGTGGAGCTACACATGCAGCTGAATGCTGATTGGTTACAGAGATACGTCACGAGCTCGTGGAGTTAGACAGAACGTCAACAAAGGAACCACCATGTTTTTTAATACAAAGCCGAGACATTACATGGAAATACTATATGCATAATAACCAGCCATGGATGACCCGAGCTCAAACAAAACTTGCTGTCGTCTTTGTGAACAGACACAAAGCCAAGAAGAAAAATCTTCTGTGTCCAGTGGTTGTTTTACGAGCCCCTCTAAAAGTGCGAGTGGTATTCACTTTCTTCCGGGAGCTCGCGATCGCTTCTATATTTGATATAACAAACTTCTTGAGCTGTTGATAAAAATGGAGTGTGATTATTAAAGTGTCTCCGTCATCTGATCCATTCAGGAAAAAAAGGACAATCGCGAAAGTGAAGCGAGAGTGAAACGCGGAAAAAAGAGAAGTCGTCAAAACACAGGAGCAAAATTGTTTTAGCAACCTGAATCATGAACAAACTGCCGTGTTTATCTTCGTATTTTGGACTTATGAACTGGGAATGACAAAATTACTCTCTGACAGAGCTTACATGTGCTGGTGAAGATTACATACAGATGAGAGGTTTGCGCTGACTGACTGAGTTTTTGAACTCAAGTACTAAATGTTTGCTGTTGGTAATTTTTCTGTAATGAATAATATATCGGAGACTGTAAGGGGCTGTATGTGTTCATATATATTGCATTTATGTATTTATTTTATATAATTACAGACGTTACTAAGGGTGTCACGATCCTCCAAATTCTCGATTCGATTACATTTTCGATTCTGAAGGCACGATTCGATTCGATTTTCGATTATGAATAATTAATTAATTAATGACCAATTAATTATTTGTAGCCTACCGTTTAAACTACCTGACCTGCATGGTCTTAGTTTTACCCATAAACAAATCATACAGTAAATGAATAAAGGCAAGTTACACACATAATTACCACCTGTCAATCACTTTTTCTGTGGGACTCGTGAATAGGCAGTGATCTGTGTCGTTATAATGGCGTCGGTAAAAAAGAGGCACAACCAACAGGAACCAGCCAACAGTTTCTAAAGTGTTCGCTAAAATGACTAAGTACAAGTGAGTGAAAGATTGAAGCAGTCCTCTGACTGCCTGGACCTGCTGTCTGGAGCGCATGGCTGTGTATGCGTCTGTGTCTGTGTGGTCACGTGATGTGCATTTTCAGAGGTAATGAGGAAGGAGGGCTGCTCAGAAATGCCACACGCCACTGTGGATGTCAAATCGTTGTCGTTCTAAAATGCCATTTAAAAACAAAGACAGTGTAAACAGGGCCTGAGTGTGTACTTTTCGCGAGCGGATTTGCAACGGGGGCGGACGGAGGAATGCGATGCCGGTGTTGTCTATCGGACGAACTGTGCGTAATACGTACATAGCAGAGCTTGCAGAACTGTGCTTTTTTGTCGACAACACAAACGTTGTCAACATAACTCACTGGAAATCCAAAATGCTTACACACCGGCGACTTCATTGAAAGAGGAGAGGGTTTAAGTTCTGTCGACGGGTCTCCTGCTTCTGCAGTTTAACAAGCACTTCAACAAGCCTGTTTTTTCCCTCTTGGCAAGCCAAGCTGACGTGACATGGGGGCGTGGCAGCATCGACGATTCTATTTTTTGATTCGATAATCGAAATTGAGCATAAATTTCGTCGAAATCAAGACACCCCTAGACGTTACAGTAGCCTATTTCGCACTGTCTTTGATCTGCAGTAATAATCAACTCATGTGCATAGAAAAGTTAGTAATAAACATTTATACACAAGTATTTATGTATGTAAAGCATCTGTTTTATGAGAAGTGCTGCTCATTATGATATGTGAACGACCCGTACAGCTTTACTGTAGACATTTATTTGAGCGAGCATGACGTCGACTTAAACTTTTTCATACACTATGCCCACCAAAAGGGTACCCTTTATGGTGGAAACGCAAGCCTGATAAAGGTGACCCGTACCGACCCGAACCGTACCGTACTGTACCAGTCAGTGGAAACGAGGCATTAGATAAGAGCATAGGTTATGTTAAAGTGGTGGTCCAGAATGTTTTAAGGCTTGGTTGTGTTTAGGGTTGTAACGGTATGAATTTTTCACGGTATGATAATCGTCTAAAACAATACCACGGTTTGACGGTTTCGCGGTATACGGTATGTTACAAATGTTACAAAATAATAGAACAGTGAAGCAAATTTGACTTTTTCCAAATAATATATTTTTAGTTACTATAAACAACACCACTTACAATGAACAAATAAAAATAAGAAAATAATAAATAATGTGTCAAAGTCCAAATAAAGTCCAAATAAACATGGTGCAAATCCTCAGTAAAAAATAGATATAAATATTTACTATACTATAAATAGTTACATAACGAAACTAGATTCAATATGGAACATCCTTAGGTTTTATGTGCCAGCATGGATATGGTTGTCTATGGATTTGGATATGGTTGTCTGCAATGCAGACAAACAGCTGCATCTTCATTTGCGTCTTTTGAAAACAGCAAGAGCAGCAGTTCGTCTTTGCTGTGTCACTGTTTTGTCATGTTTCTGTGCTGCTGTGCATGCAAAAGTACTTAGTATGAGAATTATTTCATGCAAAACTTTTTTTTGCGTTTTATTTAGCCGCGCATAAATGTATGCCTATCTCTCATTCCGTGTTGTTCAAAAAGCTTGGTCCACAAACAAAAGCGAAACCTATGCTTATTGGTTGTGATATAGCGAGTTTGAACCAATCTGGGCATGGAGGAGGGACAATGCATCAATGTATCATGTCTGATTTGTCCGGAGACACAGTGACGAGCGTTTCTTTGTCAAATCAGCGTTGTCAAATGTTGATGACGTAACCGCACTGATTCCGGAGCCTCTGAAAGTCCGCGAATGTTATGTGATACGGCACTTGAAAGCTGAGATTCTCTTCTTTATGCCAATCTTTGAATTGTATGAATCGGATCAGCGGATCAAAAGTTATTAAACATTTAAGAGCAATACTTATTTTTAGCCGCGGGCGGTTGTCTCGGTCTTTAAGGGTTAAAACCGTTGATATGCAATTGTTCATGGTATGATAATCGTGCACGTTCAAATCGTGGTAAACCGTCATACCGGTATATTGTTACAACCCTAGTTGTGTTTATAAAATGCAAAGCAATGTGTGCTCATGTTTCGCTTGTAGGAAATCACATTATTATTATTTTTTTATATATCTCATTTTGATTATATACAGCTACTCCGCTAACATGAAAACGACTGAAATATTTCCTAGTTCCTCTGAAAGGCCTGCCCTCAAGTCACTCTGATTGGTCATCGTCATAATGTGCTGCGATTCGCGGATCGGCTCCACATCGTCAAAATTGCGCACACACATAGAGAGACGCTGCACGTGCTGGTGAAGTGTGTGTGTGGGTGTTTATAGCAATTTGACTGATAAATATGAATTTGTAGCTAAATCGTTTGCGGTGTAAAACAGCATTTCTATTGTTTACATCGTTGCTACAGCATACCGTTAACGCTAGACACGGAACATGTCATGATCAATTTTAACAAATAAAAACACTTACAGGTTGTAGTTCACAGCTTCTGCTTTGAGGAGATTTTAACCGAATCCAGCACTGAACTGGGAGTGATACTGGAAGCTGTTTTTTCAAATCATGCTTGCTATGTATTTTATAGTTTTCTGGAACATAATTAATGTTGAACTGTAAGCACTTCAGTCTTTGTTTCGTGTCCTTTGGAAGCCCAAATACAGAAACAGACAAAGCTCTGTGGAAACAGCAGTGTTTGGATGCATTTTAGCTCTATCTCTGCTATAATGTTACAACGCCTCTGGCCAAGGCCCTTAGCTGCACAGTGTGTGTGCGCGGTAAAAGAACTTTTGTGATCTCACAAGGGCCGGAAGTATTTATTGTAATCCCCAAAATTTGTTCATGTAGGCTTTGCTAAGCTAACTTTGTAAAAACCTAGGTCTCCCTTTGCATTGAACTTTGAGCTTTTTACATTCAGAGATGTTGTTTATGTTCACACAGCTACATTACACATCAACTAAAGTTTAAAATATGATTTTGTATAGTGGACCACCCCTTTAATTGTTTTGCCTTAACTACGAATGCTTTTTGATATAACAACAAGAATAACTATCTAGATAATAGGTCTTAAACCCAATTCCAGGAAGGCCGCAGCTCTGCAGTTTTGCTCCAATCCTAATCAAACACAGCTGATCTAGTAGTGTCTAGTAGTCTTGAACACCTTGATTAGTTGGATCAGCTGTGTTTTTAATAGGGTTGAGTTGAAAACTGTGCAGAGCTGCGGCCCTCCAGGAATTGAGTTTGAGACCTATGATCTAGACTAGAGTAATTGCAGGTCAAAGCAGATGTTGTTCGAAGGCAGCCCAAGAAAACCATATGATACCAAATATGCAAAGATTATGATAATGTGTCGCAGATCAGCTGGAAAAATATAGTAATTGTTGATGACTTGCGAAGAAAGAGTCAAATTTTTGTACAGGGCTCGAAACTGACCTTTGTTCTTGGTAGCACCGGTGCTCCTAACTTAGGCGCACTAATTTAGGTGCACCCTAAATTTAATTGCATTTGAAAGCAACACTAATCAAAACTAACAAACAAAAAAATCTGCTTGCGCTCACCGGCACTGCCAAACGATTTGACATGACTGAGATCAACTGAGTTAACGATAATAACTTTGCTGCTCTCACAGGTGGTTTCTGATATTGCTCAGATGATATTGACAAAAACCTCGCATACGTCATTTTAATAGCAATGATGGTCTTTTCATGAGTTGTAATATTAGTTTAATCTCAGTAAATGCATGCTCTTTTGCAATGGTGAACGCGGTGATAGTCGCACGACCGACAGCATCATGATGATTAAAAGAATGATTAAATAACGTTAGAACATCTCATGCTTAAATAAAATGTGTTGATGTGGCAAACACTGTTAACTGAAAACTCAGTCCCATTGGCTTTACAGTGAATGACTCTAGTATTTTTTTTAAATTCTTTAACTCACTGGAAGACTTTTATCCACTCTTTGAAAAGTGTAAATGGTGGATTAACATTCAGCACATGATCACTAATAAGATGTGCCATTATTTGTAACCTTAGGTGGTTTCTTAAACTAAATCTGTCAGTGTTATTTTCATTCTCTCGTATCCAGACCTTTACATTTTCACGGCTGTAGCTCCCCGTCACCTGAAGAGTGATTGATAGATGATATTTACCAATCCATTCACATCCTGGAAACCCTGGAAATTCCCATTGTGTTGCATTATAAACATTTAAATGCTTTCATTGAATTAGCATGATTACTAATTACATAACTACGTAATCGTCTAACAGAAGGATTTATATCAAACACTCGACTAATTTATAAAGTCAGGAGTAAAAAGGTTATATATGGTATTTTTGCATGCAGCAACACAAGAAGCGACACAAACTGCTGTCATCGTAGAATGGTTATCTTGATTCCATTATTGTGCAATTTAATCGATTTCCAATTTCAAATCGATTGTGCACTGCGACTGTCTAGTAAATAGTAAGGTTTTCTAGAAGCAGCTTTACTGACAAAATTTGTCTTCGATTATTCCCTTAGTCCTACTTGATCTTTTACTTGACCATTTACGTTCACAATCAGCTGCACAACACCCTATATGAAAGTAATATTCAAAAGATTGTATTAGGGATGTGCAAATGTTTATCACTTTGTTCTTTAAAACAAAAGATATTTTGACACAAATGGTACTTTGGGCAATTTTCATCCTGTTTTTATGAGTAGGATTAAATAGTGACAGATATTTAACTGCCTTTTATGCTTGATTCACTTTAAATGGGTGACTGTCAAGTGCTGCTGAACTGAATCTGTTGACGCCGCTTCAGATTTGTTGGGCATTTGTCAACTTTTCAAGCACCAGCGGAAGTGTTAGCAAAGAGTGCTTTATGCAAATTAGGGTTGTGCAATGTCGACCAATTTGGCCTCATACAATGTCTAATGTGAAACATCGCAATGGATGATGGCATCGTCGTCATAGGCGGTGGTGAATTGTTAACGAATCAACCCAACCCTAACAGGGCTCGAAGTTAACTTTTTTACTTAGTAGCACCGGTGAAAAAATTTAGGAGCACCCACCAAAAATAAATGAGCACCACTGCAAATTGTACATTAAGGGATTTATTGTATTTGAAAACAACATGTCATGTTCATCTGCGCCATTATTTGTAACTTTGGGTTGGGTTTGCAAATCTGTGTACTTTCACTCTTCTGCCGTTTGCATTTACCGCAGTCACTAAAGCTCCCTGTCATTTGACAGTAGCAAGCCTTGAGTGATTGACAGCTAATATAAATCTTTATAGCGGCAGGGAAGACTAATTCAGCACGTCTTTAGAAAAAAATTCTAAACAGGTCGCACTACAACCATTATATGCAGTCGCACAAATGCCTCCAAATATATTATGAGGTCGCATAGATTAAATTTCGGGCGCAAATGTGACCAAAATGGTTGCAATATCGAGCCCTGCCTAATGCAAATACCCTAGTTTAGCAGCCAATTGTGGTCTAATTTCATTGGCTGATGCTGCTTTGACAATTGTGTCAGTACCAAGCTTCAGACACGCCCTCCAACAACCATTGATGCCAGAGATGGGAAGTAACGAAGTACAAATACTTTAATACTATACTATGCTATACTATACTATACTATAATATACTATACTATACTATGCAGTTTTTTCTATTATCAGTAGTACTTTACTCCACTATTTATTTTTTAATTATATTTATTACTTTTTATTTTTACTCTTTTACATTTTACACAAAAATCTGTACTTTCTACTCCCTACATTATTAAGTCGTTCTCGTTACTTTCGTTTTCATGTGTTTGGCATCCCGATCTGTATTATTTTTTTGTCATTGTGCAATTTGAACGCCTTTTTGATGCAGTCAATCTATTTTCGTCATTGCGTGCCTGCATGCTGCAGTGGGGGCTTTTTGAACCAAGGCTATCACACACCGTACGCAGGCTAGTTTATGAAGATTACAATAAGAAAGGCAAGGATGACTACGCAGATAAATGATGCTGTCCTGTTTATACTGTAATAAGACACATTTTGCTCAATGGGATCACAGGTAAATGAGAGACACATTCCAGTTCAAAAATTCATTAATTCCTTCATTTTCTTGTCAGCTTAGTCCCTTTGTTAATCCGGGGTCGCCACAGCGGAATGAACCATCAACTTATCCATCACATTTTTTACACAGCGGATGCCCTTCCAGCCGCAATCCATCTCTGGGAAACATTCACACACACACTCATACTCTACACCACAACCCAGTACTGGGAAACACACATACACTCTCATATTAACACACATATACACTATGGCCAATTTAGTTACATATTCACCCATAACGCATTTCTTTGGACTGTGGGGGAAACCTGATAGTTGGATACCTAGTAAAACTAAAACATGCAGTAGCAATGGGTACTTTTTACTTAAGTACATTTTCAGGCTATTCTTCTTTACTTTTACTTGAGTATAAAAGTCTAACCAGTACTTAAACTTTTACCAGGGTCATTTTAAACCCGAGTATCTGTACTTCTACTTTAGGAAAGGATGTGTGTACCTTTGCTATCTCTGGTTGACGCTCACGCCCTGTGTGAATCGGACATTTATTTATTCAATCTGCCCCTTTAAACTAGTCAACCCCATATGCTCTTCTGTTCTGGCTGGCTGGAGCAATGTTTATTTATTTTATTTTTGACATTTAATCACTGCAGCATTTTCCTCTTACAATTGTGCCATGGGTGAAGCGTTGACCCCACATGACTGTAGTATTGAGAGACTGCCGCGAACTGTCAAGTAAAGGAAGCATGGAAATACATGGAGTGCACTGGACTGGGCGAGTGTGGCACCACAGGAGCCGCTGGTTCTAGGCGAGGGATGTGATTAAATGTGACAGAATAGTAGGGATCGGTCAGACATGGGTGAGCACAGTGTGCCCAGAGGCTTTTATTTACTTTGTGCTTTGCTGCTCTTTCACTGCCTGATGCCACTATGCCCGCTGCCACCAACATGCAGATAACTGAACCCAGCCTATGTTTAAGCTCATATTTTCTTTTGTGTGAAGATTTCTGTTGGTCTCTTTGTCATTCATTCATGCTCCTGGTGTTTAGTTAGTTTTGCATACCTGTGTTTTCTTATTTGCACTTATTGAAATCAGTCTTTGCAGATCGGGGCAGCAGTGAGTCAAAGATACAGACTCATGTGATGTGCCTGTTGTCTGGTGATAAGAAAAGGCTTTATTTTTTTGACAGGTCGCCCACATTAGTGCTTTGGGGTGAGTATGGCTGACAGTGGTTTTGCATTATAGTCTTTTGCCGTCTTTTAGAAGGCTTTATGAGTTGTTTGTTTATCTGAATTTGGCCATTAGATGGTGCCTTACTATTTTTATCCCCACCTGCCCAGTAGTTGCTGTTCTGCTATTGGCTGGATTGACCCAAAGGTGAACCCAGAGCTGAAAACAAATGCTAATAGCAGAAAAATGACAACAGATAATCAGAGTCAGAATATCTGCCGAGGTTTTCAGTTTTTTTTGTCTGAATTAGAAATAATTATATAATTAGGTCTGAAAAAATTTCAGTTTATTTTAATACCATTAAAATTTAAAAAGTTAAAAAAACATAGCTAATAGAATTAGGGAAATGTTATATCGTAACAAATAGTGTCATGTTAGCAATACTCAACAACAGTATCTCATAGCGCATAATCGTATATATTTGCAGTAATGTGCTGCCATAGTTGGAAAGTCAAATTTATTTATTTATTTTTGTTAGTTTGTAAAACTGATAATTTATTGCATTTCAAATTATTATAATGCTTCAATAATTGTGGATCTTTTTAAGATAAAAAAAATATCACAGTTTTTTTGGTATTGTGATTACTGCTTTAAAATATATTCTTTTTAAATGTCTGGGTAAAAAAGAACACTTCCCCCCCCCCCCCCCCCCCCCCCTTTGAACACTAAATATTTTATTTTAAGAAACATTTAAAATATTTTTGGACAGTAAAAATGTCAGGCTAAATAATTCAAATAAATTATTGACTTCATTGTCTTCATTTGTTTCAAAAACACAGATTTCTTTGAAATTTAAAATGTAATCTTTGGAGATCTTCTCTATTGCCCCCCACCCCCCCCCCAACCCCCCTCGTTTTTATTTAATTATTTTAAAAATTTATTTTATTTAGTTTTTTAATACAATTATATAATATTTTTATTTAAAGTTAACAGAAATCGGGTTTATTATTATATTAATAACATCATTATATCAATAATAATAGTATTTCAAAAATAATGTTATTATATTATTAATAATAATAGTATATATTTATTTGGTTACATGTTTATTAATAATATAAAAATAACTGAAACAATAACAACTTTTTTTTTCAACTTTGATAACTTTTTGTTTTTATTACTCTCTTTTGCTCAGTGCATGTCGGAGATAAGGCAAGTATTTGTCTCAGACCGCTGTGGTTAGGCTGGTGTAGTGGGTGGTGTGATTAGTAGCTGTCTAGATCAGTATCGTATTTTTGCTACCTCACAATTAGTGATCATCTGATTCTTTATGCTGTTAACATAACGTTAATGATCTATCATCTTGGCATGATCCATCATCCACTGAGCAGTGAGTGTGCAGCACCTGTGAGGTTTTTCTGAAAGTCTGTGGGCACAGATTCTGGGAATGTCTCTGTGCAGTCCCAGTAATGATCCAGTTATAACCACAGGCCTCAAGACAGCATAGACTCTGTGTGTGTGTGTGTGTGTGTGTGTGTGTGTGTGTGTGTGTGTGTGTGTGTGTGTGTGTGTGTGTGTGTGTGTGTGTGTGTGTGTGTGTGTGTGTGTGTGTGTGTGTGTGTGTGTGTGTGTGTGTGTGTGTGTGTGTGTGTGTGTGTGTCTCTATCCTGCTTTAAGTGCTAATAGAGGGGTGTGTGTGCTGTATTGGTTTGCATTGTGTCTGGCAGCTGGAGAGTGTTGAGAGAGGTATGTATTTGATGGTTTTCTCATCCTTCCTCTGCACACGACTCGAGGACAGACAGGAAATGTGCTGTGCTACTTCCTCCTGTGTGCTGTGCTTTTTCACACTGTCACTAGCTGAGATAAGAACTGCTGATAGTCTGCGTCAGCAAATTTGCTTATTTTGGTCTTTATAGCTTACAGAAGTTATGTTGTGGTGTGATTAGGATGGAGTTTATGTTGGAAAAGCCACTGAGTAAAAATGTTGGGCCTGTCATTGAATGTGGTTCATTTAAACAGTTCATTTTAAGAATTACTCTTATGGACCCAAACTTTTAATTAGCCATTCATATACTTTTTTTTATTGATATGTCAATAATTTAGCCACATTTTTGCTATTTAATTAATAAATTTATATTTAATAAAAGTATTTTGGTGTGTTTTGTAATTACTGATTTACTGTTATTACTACAGTTAAATGAAATTAAACGTTTTTTCATTTTCAATGCAGTTAAGCATTTTTTTTTTTATAAAAACCTTTGTTTTTTAAGTGTAGTAACTTTTTATTCAAGGCAATATTCGACCATACCTTTTGAGTTTCTTCCTGCACACTAGCTGTGTGTTTGCATTCTAGAAATGCCTGCAGCAGCAGCAGCTTCCTTTCCTTTGGGCTGAATTCTCAGCTTTTGACAAACGCGATGGAGTCAGCCCTGCTCAGGCTCTGTCAAAACATGCTAACCGATACAATAACTGGAGAACAGATTATGTCAGTCTTGTATGAATTATAACTTCGGTAATTATAGGCAAATGAAAGCATGAGGTGTGGTCCGATCGGGCAAGTGGTTCAGATTTTTACTTGCCCTGCCAAAATTTTTACTGGCTCCACCAAAAAAAAGAAGTTAATAGCTATATCTTAGCCAAATAATGTGCCAAAAGCCAAACACAATTGTATACATACACTTTTTTTTTTTATTCAGCATAACTTTTTTTTTTTTAAATACAACTGATAATAGAAAAAATAGTGATGTAACTAAATTAAAAAATAAAACACGCACACACATATATGTATGTGTGCATTATGCATTATAGTCTTAAATTATAGAGAGAAATAACAGATGAAGCGAAATGACTGCAGTCTGATCATGAAGCAGATCAACATTGATCTTTCTTTCAAGCTGTTAGTGCAGAAATGAACAAAACAATAGGCCTAAAACAAATAGTAGATTAAAATATGGTAAAATTATCAGATGGTTAAGATAAACCGCTCTCGTTAATAGTTCAGCATGCTTTCCCTTTCGCATTCGACATGAAACGCACATTTATCAAAAGAAATGACATCTCGCTGTACTCGGATCTCTCTCTTCAAATAGCCATATATATGGCCATTCCTAAGGTATGTGTAAAATTTTTTTATCTTCATAATTTTTTGTAGTTTTTTAGGACAATAGTATCTTCAGCAGAAAAATATCCAAAGATGCTATTTTAAATTGTAAAGAAATCATTCAAAAAAGATACATTTTTATTATTCACTGAAACCTGACATATTTACTGTTCCAAAATATCATAAATCTTTCAAAAAATAGAATATATTGTTTTCAAAGGGAAAAAAAGTTTTTGTTTTTTACCCATGCATTTAAAAATATATATTTTAGTGTGTAAAACACACTATTTGCATGCAATTGACAAACAATCGCAGCCAAATTAAACTTTAGTGACAAGGCAGCACTGACCCGGTTGGACCAGTAACAGTCCTGTCTACTTTCCCGGGTGTCTCGCACACCGGCTCTGGGCCATCAGACAGTCCTTAATTGTCGAGCCTTGTATGTCTATCCAATAAAAGTCTTTTCAATCAAAACCCCTGATTAAAAATGTTGGTAAAAAGATCAAAAACATGAATTGAGCCGCTTCATCCAAGTGTTCTGAAGATGATCAAGTTCTTATGATAAACTCTGTTAATTTAGCCTTTTATTTATACATAAAAATTGATTAGTGAACATAAACTGCTCAACCATAACTGCTTAATTCTTAAAATTCCTATACATTTACAAATGTTTTGAATCATGTTAGAGCTGTGTCAGAGGAAGGACAGAAACCTCAGATACTGTTTAAAGCATCTTAATTCTTAATGTTCAGAAGAAATCAATTTACCCTTAAAAATGTATGATTTTGACAGAATTTTGCAGTGATCTACTGACTTACATTTTTTTTTTTTTTTGGAGATTTGTACATTTACAACAAAAATGCTAATTCGGTTATTTGCTTAACCTGATGAAAAGAGATATTTAAACAAAAGATGGTTACTAAACAATTTCACTTCCCATATGATGGACAGAAATTATAGCTGCAGTCAACAGGAACCGAAACTATTTAGTTATCACTGTTCTTAAACATATATATGTTTTCTATGTACTGCTGAAGAAGGTCATACAGGTTTGGAACAACATTACATTGAGTGAATGTACTGAATGTGATCTTATTTGAAGTCAGACTTCTTATAAGAACTTCTTTTATTTCTAGTCTAATATGCCTGTTTCATTCTATCACTTCTGATAAAGAGTCATTTAGGGATGATTTAATAAAGCTGCAACCAATTTTGGGGCCTTGTTGCATGTATACTTATCTCTTCCAGTGCTTCATTTTGCCCAAATATTAGCCTGCTGTTTTGGATGACTCTACCAGCTGGAGAGGTTTTGGTTAGAGCAGCTGTTGTGCTGATTTAATGCTTTTCAGACAGATTCCATTGCACTTAAAGCCTGGATCAAATTGGGCCACTTCCGGATGTCAGTGTGGAGCCTGTTACTGCAGAGACGGAGCTGTTTGAGCTTTAGAGTGTTTGGTGGTGAACACTTGTGTCCGGGCCCATTCCGTTTCATTTTTCATGGAGTAGAAGTCAGCCAGTTATGATAAATTTAAACTCTGAGATGGTGTTAAAGTGAAAATCTACTCTCTCTCAAGTAGTGGTTGGATCGATTTGGATCACATTGTTTTCTTGAATATGGATCTGACTTTTTTTTTCAGCAAAAAGGGGAGGAGACATTTCACTTTCCATTTATTATAAAAGACAGTATTACTTTTGTTTTTAACAAATATAACTTAGAACCTGTAACTTTGATGACAATTAAAAAAAGAAATAACCAGCTATATAACAAAATAAAAATGATATTCACTGCTATTGCTGATAATGCCAAATGTATAAAATTAACATAATTTTACAAAACATCTTATTTATTTTAGATCAATTATCAGTTAATGATTTAATAACTCTCTAATAAAAACTTTGTTTTATTACCAGATAGATCATTTTTGAAGAATTATTGTATTTGTTTTGATTGTTTGTTGTCACCATATTGGTAGGGCCTCACGGAATCTGCGGACGTTTTTTGCTATTTCTGCCGAGAATTTTAGTAAAAATCTGTGGATTTCTGCGGAATTATTTTGGTAGTATCATAACTAAAACCTTAATATATGTAATAAAAAAATAATAACTTTTTAACTTTTATTTAATGTTTAAAATCCAAATCCAATTAGATTCACTTTATTTGGTAAATAAAGCAAGTTTGTCAAATCATATATCTAGTAAAAAACAGAAAATATTACTGTACAAACTGCATTGTACATAAATCAGATGAACATTTTCACATTAGTCAATAATATTACAAAAATTAATGAAAAAAATCTGAATGAATATAGATTTACACACATTTACTCAAGTAAATAAACAGAATTAATTATGGGCTAAAAATTTGATTCCGGGTGGGCCTACCTATTGGTTGGAAATGTTATTGGAAAACTTTGTTTTGAACGTCAAGTTGCAATAAAAGTAGGGGTGTCAAAATGAATTGCTTCTTCAATGCACCATGATGCAGATGTGGACAATTCTGTATCAGTTCATAGATCATAACCAGTCCAGTTCTTGCATATTGACCTCATTTATACACTGTAAAAAATTTGACCTTAAATTCACAGTAAATTACTGGCTAATAATTGCATTACTTTCACAGTAAATTACTGTATGTAAATTCACAGTAAATTATTGTGAGGTAGTTCACAGTAATTTACTGTGGTTTTGTCACATTAAATTATTGTGAAATTACAGCCATATATTGTAACTTTACAGTAGATAATAAAGTCCGTTACTGTGATTTCACAGTATTATCTTGTAGAATTAACTATATTTTACTGTAAATTTGCAAAACGATTACTGTGATTTAGCAGTAGGTTGCGGTTTAAATACCTGATTTAACTGTAAAGTTAAAGTTATATCCCGGATTACTGTAATTTAACAGTTTGGTGCTGTAAAATTTCAAAGCAATTTTAGGTCACACAAAAATGAAAATTCTATCTTGATTTACTCACCCTCAGGTTGTTCCAGCTCTGTTAAAAATGATTTTTTTTGTTAAACACAGGAATAAAAATATCAAATATTCCTCTTTGTGTCCAAACAACCTGAGGATGCGTAAATGACGACAGAATCTTCATTTTTGGGTGATCTGAGAAGACTCTAAAATCAAAATAAAAACAAACACACATACATTTTACAGATTTATTTAACAGCTTAATGACATCTGTGTAAACATTTCAGAAAACTTTCAAAAGGTGAAGGTGAAGCCTCAAAAAATCCTATAAGAACATATTAATAAAAAAATCTGACATATGTAGCATACATATAAAAAGCAGCGCTTCAGAGTGCGCGCGCTCTCTCTCTCTCTCATTATATATATATATATATACACACACACACACACACACACATGAGAGAGAGAGAGAGAGACAAAACTTCTTGCTAAATTAGGCAGTCGTCTATTCAAGGTCAATCATTTTCCTGATAATTTTACACACTTGCTGGTTGATGCGTCTTCTCTGCTTCTTTGACTTCGTCTGTCTTCCATCTCCAAACTGGTGCCCAAAAAGCACCTATAAGCAAAAGGGCAAACAAACAGTTAGCTTCATACAACACTACTGGGACACTACTGCTGCACTACAGAGCAAAATTACTGTTTGCTCAGTTTGAACATGCTGACAATACTGTAGCTCAGTCAAACTGCAATCATTTAAACAAAAACATCTGAAAAACATTTCCATCACAAACACACATTCAAGAACAGTCTAACAACAAATAGTGATTTTAATGACCTAGGCAGAGCATTTTAAAACAGTTGATTTGATTTACACCTTCTGTTTACAGACTATAACAGGGCTCGAAATTAACTTTTTTACTTGGTAGCACCGGTGCTCCCAACTTCAAAAATTTAGGAGCACCAGAAAAAATTTAGGAGCACCCACCAAAAATGATTGAGCACCGCTGCAAATTGTATTTTAAGGGACATATTGTATTTTAAAACAACATCAATTAGGACTAACAAAAACCAGAAACAACTATAATTAATGCTGAGATGACATTGATATTTGTGTGCAATAATTCCAAAATGTGTATGTCTAATAATTCTAGAATATTAATGATGATGAAAATGACAATAATAGTAACAATGAATTACATTTCTCATCATCATGCTGCCTTGAATGTGCTTGAATGTAGGTTATCTGCTATAAAAAGTCTGTTACTTTCTGAAAAATAAATGTATAGTTTGCATCAAACAAAAATGAAGCATTGCAGTAGGAAATATTTATTTTGTACTGCTAAACAGCATATATATGCATGTCAGTTTAATAAATAATATTTCAGCTGCAAAACAAACAAAAGATTATAATAAAATATTAAATTCAAGGCTGAAAGCTGCAAAACAGTCATCAGTAACTAAATAAAAAAATATATACATCTCATGAAAGAATAGGCAAAAGAAAGTAAGTAAAGTCTCACTTCTATCACTCTTTAAAAGTTTTGGTTTCAGTTTGTGTCAATTTAAATGTTCCGTCTGAGCTGATTTTCATTTTTCTGTGTTTGTGGAAAAGCAGGCGAGTCAGCCGACCCAATTTATGAGCAGGTTAAGCACCGGCGCAATACCGCTGTTTGTTATGAGACGCAGTTTTTGTAAACTTAGTAAAGGCGAGCTTCTTTGGCGATGATACAGTATTAGATTTGACTTTTAGCGGACATTTGCGCTGAACACGCAGTGAATGCAACACATCGAGATTCGACCACCTTCTCCGAAAAGCACATACTCGATTGATCTCAGCTGGCGGATCAATATTCACCACGTGTCATGATCGCTCTCATCTGCGTCTCAACTTTAGGTGGGGTTTGCACTTTGCAAACCTGTGTGCTTTAAGTTTTTACACTTTAGCCGTTTGCATTTCCCGTGGACATAAAAGCTCCCTCCCTGTCATCTAACAGTGGATAGCCTTGAGTGATTGACAGCTAATATGAACCAAAATAGCGGCAGGGAAGAGCGATACAGCACGTTTAAAAAAAAAAATCAAAACAGGTCGCACTAATGCGCCCAAATATATTATGAGGTCGCATCGATTAATTTTCGGGCGCATATGCGACCAAAATGGTCGCAATTTCGAGCCCTGTATAATCTAATGCTGGGTTCACACTTATTGCAAAGTAAACACATGCATCACAGTACTTGCTCTTGAATACTAGCAGGATGTTTTTTGCATCAAGCTAATTTTTCATGATTTAAATATTAGGAAAATTTTGCAAGAAAAACTTGATTGAAGTGATATAGCACTTGTGTTGTATTCATTTAAATCAATTTTTTGCAAATATTCCAAATATTCTTCCACATGTTTTGAGTTTCACTTAATTTGTGCTGCCCAGTAAAATTTCCCACTATTTATGCATTTGCAATGACTTGCATGTAATCCACTCACCTGAATAGGTCACTTCACATATGGTATAAGAGCCCCATCCTTTTAAAGACAGCTTCCCCTCTGGTCTCCAGCACAGACAAACAAATTGTGCCTGCAACACGGCCCTTTATAACAAGGGGACAAGGGGAGTCATGACTTGTGCTCCTATACATTCCTTGTTTAACCCCCCCAAAACAAGCCCTCAGTTACAATATTTATTGTAGACATTACCTTAAATTCCAGAGTGCAAAAGGCATCTTCAGCATACTTCAGTTTCAGACCAGATCCAAAGTCAGTTGTGAAATCCAGGTGAGGTCCCATGACCACTCGACCCTCCAAGGAATAAGACTAAAAGGGGGAAAGAAGGACTAAATTAGAGGTGTTTGTGAATAATTAAATTTGTTTGTAGAAACAAAGTTGACATTCCATGCTCTGCCTATTAAAAACCAAGCAAACAAACACACATGCCCAGTAAAATTGCTAATAAAAATAAAAACTATAGTTTAAAAAAATCTTTGTCTAATATTTACTACTACTGGAGGTACTGGTGGAACTTCTGGAAGAAGAAAAAGAGTCTGTACAAGAAACTGCTCACAACAAATCTGTGAAAAACCTGAAATTTAAAAATCTAATAAAAATGAGGAAGGCATCAACATTACCTTTAATAATCAAGCAAGGGTTGATTGGTAGCATCAGTGTTTCAACATCAATGGCTGTGGCTGCAAAAATATATGAATATAATAAGAGTAGAATAAGACTCAACCTAACACACGCACACACATACACACACATACTCTCTCTCTCTCTCTCTCTCTCTCTCTCTACATATATATATAGGTTTAGATCGTGATAATGAATTTAGGCTATATTTGTGTGCTCAGAATTTACACTCACCTCACACTTCAGCTATTATCAGGTACACCTGAACACCAAAAAACAAAATCTACAGTTAACGTTAGTGACAATATACAATTAGTTCTCATTAGTAAATGTTAGCAATGCATTAACACCAGTGAGAAATATACATGTACTGTTAGTGTTAGTTTAAAAGAATACAACTGAATTGTATTATAAGCCTCGTTTAATAAAACAGTTAAGACTTGTTTCATAATGAGTTTAGTTTATTTAACTAACTTAACGTTAACGTTACAGTGAACAAAATTAACGTACATGATGGTGACTAACCGTAACCTTAACTTAAGTGAAGGCCAGAGCTTACCTTAACTTTAGTCATTTCACCTTCACTTCAGTCTTGTACTGAAACAGAAAATGCAGTTAACAAGAAGTTAATTAAAGAAAATTCCCTTTCTTTTATCAGGAACTAACGTTAACGTTATGCTAATACCTCAGAAAACACTACAATCACCATCTGGCGTCGTTAATTTCTTGTTTTAAAAAAGGCGCGCTTAAACCCTGTACGTGCGAGTACAACTAAAGTACTTGGTAAATTCCTGTTAAATGACATGCACTATACAGAAATACACATACAACACTCATTTAATGGACAAAAGTCATATTTTAACACTTACCGAGGATGAATTCGTTTGGTGAAGAGACGAGGCAGGCGTTGTCTGTGGTGATGGCGCTTGTTTGCGGTCGAGTCGAGTCAGTTCTGTTAAATGAATCGGCTACTTTAAGTGAACAGTAAAGAGTCGAATCGGCTCCTTTAAGTGAACAGTAAAGAGTCGAATTCGCCTGAAAACGATTCCATTTTGTATAATATTGTAAGACGCAAACATATAATTCATTAATATTTCATCATATTGCTTGGTTCGTGTACTGCTTGTACACGAATTGCTTGTTGATGACTATGAGCTCATGAACACGTCTGATAAAATATCTGAATCTGATTCAATGTCACACGAGTCCTGAACCGAAGCAGTGCAAGAGTAATATATTGATTGAAATATAAAGTTAATTATTTTCTTCGCCATTCAAAATATTATATATCTCTGACTTTAACAATAAGAATAAAGTTCGTTTGGAGTGTATTGAGAATTATTATTTTTTCCTCCCAGGATTCAATTCGCACCAAGCTGCATCAAGCTGTAATGGTGGATGAGAAGGCACATAATATTATAAATATTGCTTGTAATATGTAATGAAATAAAGTTTTAATACTTTTTCATGCGAGAATGTAGTTCTTCAAAACTTAAATCTGTGGATTGTTAGTAAAGATTGTGTGTAATTTTAAGTGTGTTTTGCCGGTAGCGGAGATCTATGACCTCCAGGCGGTAACGGCGCTCATTACTCATGTATCCGCCGAGAGGCGCCTGTCTTCAGGCTAGACATTGGGACAATTGCCCCGTCTTCGATGGCTCTATATGCATCCGAAAATTAAGTTTTAACTGTTTTTCATGCTAGAATGCAAGTAGAATAATATTTACATTTGTTTATTTGCTATAAATGCTCATGTTGCCTTCTGTGATTGTGATTGTATTTGTGTTTCGTTTGAAATATTTAAAAAATGTTTTGAGCAGGTCAAGTTAAAGGTACAGTAACTGTTCACATATTCAATTGCTTGTTTTAAAGGACAAAATTGTAAATAATATATAAATATAAATATTTTAAAAAATTTGTCAAGAAAAAATATAATGGTATGGAAAGCACCGTAATGCACTGAGATATCGAATTGAACAGAATCGATGAGATGATAATCGTAACTGGACCAAACCGTGAGACCAGTGTAAGTTTACAACCATAATTAAAAGATGATTTTAATCTTAACTAGGCATAGGTCGATAACCGGTTTTAAGGTTTACCACGGTTTTTAATAAACATATGCAAATCACGATCATTTATAATTTAGGTTTCATGGGTGTTTGAATTGAGATGTTGATCTTTTAAAGGTTAATTGTGCAGCTATACACTGAATGCATTAATTCATTATTTTAACAGAAAACACGTTTACTAATCTAGCATAGGTGACAACGTCTGTTGTCATTATTATATTTTACAGGGAGGCCAAAATGCTTTCATGCTATTAGAATGAATTTAGGATAAATCTACAAGTTTAAAAAAAAAAGAAGAAGTGTCATTAATCTGCAGGTCACATGCATGGCAACTGTGATCCGTAACACCCCTACACCTAAGTAGTTTCAGGTCTTTATGACAACAGTGTCCAAACTCGGTCCTGGAGAGCCGGTGTCCTGCAGATTTTAGCTCCATTTTAGCTTGCCTCAACACACCTGCAAGGAAGTTTCTAGAAAGCCTGATAAAAGCTTGATTAGCTTGCCCAGGTGTGTCTGATTGGGGTTTGAACTAAACTTTGCAGGACACCGGCCCTCCAGGACTGAGTTTGAACTTTCTCTTTAAGCAGGGGTGGACTTAACCAATAAGCGAGGTAAGTAGTCGCTTAGGACCCTAGGGAATTAGGGGCCCCTGACCAATGCCTAGAAGCCTATACCATAGAGCTCTTATATACATTTTCCATCGTATGTTGTAAAATCTGTCTATAACCTTTAAGATTTTAATGTTATTACTTTTCAAAACCGTGGGCCCCCATGAATAATGGAACATTCCTACTTTACTGCATGTGTGAGCTGTGAGTGTAGCGCTTCAAATACATTTCCACTGCCAGCCAGTGTTTCAAACTTAGTGACTTTTCAGACCCTCCTATCATCAAACTTTCAAAAAAGCGACTAGCGAATGTTTTTAGGTGTTACTGGAGATTTGTAGACTCTCATGTGTCCGTACTGTTCTAATGTTACTCTTCGCGATGAGCTGCGGGTGATGCCGTCGGTCTCTCCCACGCCTCAGAGCAAGAAGGCACAGTGCCACACAGCCAACTCTCACACCTGCAGCACTGAGAAAAGATCATTCTTCTGCATATCGACGGCAGATGTTTTAGCACCGCAAGCGTGAGGTATCTGGGATAGTCAACCCGATCTGCTTCTCCTTTGTTTTAAATGCAATTATTTAAATGGACCGTTTATTATTTTTTTGCTGTTGTTCACAATCACTGATCACTGGCAGACTGGTGGCACTAAAATCTCAGAGTAGAGGCAGGTACATTAGGGGAAAAATGTAAATATGACAAACAAAGAAACGCAGCTTTCTCCACAATCCTGCTGTCTGGCTGAGACATTATTTGTGAATTTATTGCATTTATTTATTGCATGAATTTATTTTAATTGTACATTAGGAAGATAAAGGTTCCTTTAAATATTGAAATACATAAAATAAACTCTCTCTCTCTTTAGTGCCCCCACCAGTGCCGATATACAGCCATATCTGAAAACAATATCACACTGCTACGAGTGTGATGTTGCATTTATACAACAGTTTGATGGCATAATTGTGTATATAAAAACAAAATCAAACATGCAGAGTCTCAAAAACCCAAGTATGAGGAACTACTTTCTTCCGCCTTGGATTCAAATCATAAGCTGACAGTTAAACAGCTGAGCGTGCATCTTTAGATCTCTAGTGTCTGCTTTTTGATGGTTGTATGTGGGTGGAGTAATACACAAAGGGTAAAGAGGCTGTACGGGATCAGATTCAAGAACCTAACTGTTGTATAATATACACCTGAAATTGTTTAAGTCCTGCCTTTAAGAATTTCTTTTTATTCAGATACAGCTGTTTCAAGATACTCGGCAGAGCGTGGAATAAAATTATAAATAATTGAAAATATTAAAAGGCTTTATTGAAGCCTGTATGATTGGCACTCTTCAAATCGATAGTGTTTTTAATGGTCTGGCAGTGTGAATAACGCTCAGCATGTTGAAATACGTTCCATTAGTTTGTCAGCAGGTGGTGCAAGAGAGACATTTCCTGCGCTTTATAACATAAGTATGTGGTTAAACTGTTGACTAGATTTATGTTCATTGTGGTGTTTTTGGCCTGGTTCTCTCAGCTGTGTGAATGAAACCTTGTTGCTACAGTTATAGCTCTATAGAGATGGAAACATAGCCTTTTGTGTGTGTGGCATTGATTTATTTGAGCAGAGCTCAGTGGGACTTTTTCTCTTAAAGAGAACGTGGAAGAATTTGGGGCTGTGTTCCTAATGAAAAACTAGTGTACTGCACATTGCATATACTACATGTTGTTGTTGTCATTCTCCAACGTCATCAAAAGTTGATGAATAATATAAAAATATACATGAATCACAAAGTATAGACATATCAATTAAAATATATACAACAGATTGATATGTTTTAAACAGTTGCTGTTAAACAGTTTTTTTTTCAATATTTTGATTTAAGTTATTTTGTTAATTACAATAATATTGGCAGTGATAAATTCACTTAAATTATCATTTTTTCCCCAGTATAATATTTATTTATCTATTAGGCCTTCACGATATTTTAAAATTTTTACATTGCAATATATTTTTTTTTTATAAAAGTACAATTTAAAACAGATGAATATAAATACAATTTCAACAGATGACTTTAAATAGTTCTATTTGCAAAGTCATTACTTTAGATTAATTGGGATGATTTTGTAGGGGTGAAATATAAATATTTTTTAATGTAATTTATTATATACATGTGCTAAACAAACTACAGTCGTAAATAAACACAATGGAGCAAATGTTAAAGTGTCATTTAACATTTAAAGTTTTTAACAGTTAAAGTGTCAAATGTTAAAGTTTCATAAAGTGTTAAACAACTTTCTTTACTTCACACAAAAACGGCAACATGTGCTGCATGACATCACTTTGTTGCAGAAACGTTATTGGCTAAATGTCGGCAAAGTAGAACACGGAAGCAGCTTTAAGTGGAAAGCCTGAGTATGTCGCAGTCTGGATGTATTATTAAGTTGATGATGACAACATTGCCATAGCAAACTGTCAGATATGTAAACTTGGGATTGCCTACTGGGCATTTTAAGTTGAGATGCTATTGGTTTTTATATTCGATTTTTAAAAATGTTTACTGTTGCACTGAAGTGTAAAAGTGAAGAATTGATCTGTTATTTATTACTTGATTGTTAAAGCTACCTCACAAAAGTTTGTTAAGAGTTGTTGAATGTTAAAATAAGGCGAATTAAATAAAAAACAAGGAACATCCTGGATGTGTTTCTTTGCTCTTTATTCTTTTTGTATATATTATAGAAGTATCAGATCGAGTTTCAGTATCGGTAGATACTCAAAATCAAATGACTCGGACTTCAGGACACCTTATCAGGACATCCCTATTGAATGCCAAATCAACATGTTAAAACAAATTCTGGAATCATGTGACAAAAGACTGGTGTAACAGCTGCTGAAAATTGCACAAATAAATTCCATTTAATTATATAAAATAGAAAATATGTAAAAATATATAACTTTTTTTATTATGTTTGTATGTTTAAATAGGTGACTACTGACAACTTTTAAAAATGTTTAAAGGAATCTCATCAACCACAAGCAATAGTAGTTACAGAAATTAGCTGTAATATGGTAGAATACATGGTTCCAAACATAGGGCCATTACCACAAATGTTTCAGTAGCTTTTTAACTCAGTTTTCTCAATACCACATCAACCAGACATTGACAAAATAACTGATGATCTTGCTGGACCAATCTCCTATATCCTTCCCTCCAGCAGGGGGCAGCACAACTCCACTCAATGAACCAATCTGTCTGTCCCTGTTCTGTTCAAACCTCAATGACTCAGACTTCATGGCCGCAGGTCACATTCTCCAAAACTTGCTTTTAACACCATATTATAAGACCGGCGGGTACGATTAAGGTTGTTCGCAGAGGTCATCGTGTGTTGGCCTTTTTCTCATGTTCACTCACAGTCTTTCCACCTGACAGAACAGCCACTGTGCTGAGACCTTTACGCCTCCCAAAACGGCCTGCCTTTCCTTCCCTCACCTGTCAGAGATAGCAGGCACACTCGCGCACACACGCACCTTTTCTCTCAGTCTCTGTCAGACGTCTCTCTCCTGCTAGGCTGGAATAGGGGGCTCTAATTTCATGCTCTGCTAGTCTTCCCTCTGTGAGGCCGAACTCCACTGTCATTCAGTTGGACTCCGCTGCCAGTTTTGAGATGCCTTGTGTGTGTGTGTGTATGTGTGTGTTCTTGTGCCTCAGAAGACTGGCAGAGCGGAGCTTTTCTTTGAACAGTGTCTCTGTTTTTTTTTTCCTCCTCTAATGAAGGAGTTAGTTCTCTCAGGATCTCTGACTGTCTTTAATCTTTAATTGAAGTCTTAATTTATTTGGGGAGCTTTGTAGAGCTGTGTCGTCAAATGGCGTCTGCTGTTTTGAGCTCGTCTTTGTGTTTAGATGAAGGTCTTGGCGAATTTTGTGTGTGTCTGTGTCTGCTTTGTTTTGGTTTCAGGTCTGGAAAATCAAAGCGCTTTTAGTGTTTTCTCAAAGATCGCTTTTATTTCATCTCTTGTTTTTGTCTTCGACAACACTCTGTGAGTCGCACATTCTGTGTAAATTAGGTGTGTCAGTCACTGTTAATGATAGTGTGTGCTGCTGACTTCGGCGCAGTGGTGTTAGGGTTTTTCTGTGGCATTCTGGGACACTTTGACAGGTCTACGAACGGTAAAGAAGTACATGCGGAGTGGCACAGCGGGTCTGCAGGGCTCATACTGTTCACAGTGTGACTCACTCTCTCCCCACAATGCTTTGCAGAATTGTTGGAAGCCTGTTGTGACAACAACCGATCGATATGGGGAAATAGAAGCTACTGTGACTAGTCTCTAGAATGTACGTCAACAGTTTATTTATTGGCTATAATCAAAGTAAAGAATTGCTCTGAGTAAGACATTTATGTTAGCAAGTTGTCTGTATACTTCTTGATTGTACGATAAATATCCTAGGTTGTTTGTTTCAAATGAGCTTCATAGTTTACCAAGTAAAGAAAGTGGCTTTATTAGTTGGCTGACAATGGAGACAATGTTTATTAATAAAGTCAGATATAAGGCAGTTGAGCAATTCTAGTGTTATGGATGTGACATTTGCAGTTAAACCTTTGCTGTAAAAATGTCTAGCAGCTGTTTTGAATTGCATCTCTTTTATTTACTAAAAAAGGTTTTATTGAGATGTATTGTTGGTTTGATTGAGTAACTTTACATGGCTAAAAGCAAAATTAAGACCTGATAAAAATGATTTAAGACATACAACACAACATTTCAGTGAATTTAAGACTTTTTAAGGCCTAACCACAAGTGCAGAAAGTATACAGTGCTCAGCATATATAAGCACACCCCTCACAAATCTATCTTTTAAATTCATATTTTCAATAGAAAGCTGTACAGTATTATATTTATGCCGACACATTAGATTAGTCATAACTGAATCCAAATATGGAGCTTATCTTTCAAAATAACTTACGATAATGGTCCAAAAACTAGTACACCTAAATTTATGTTAAAGAAAAATATTAAATACAAATTTAAAAAAAGAGAAGCAAAAATTTTTTAAATGTTGTTGAAATTTTGTAGGTTGTAATTAATTTGAGCAATGATTTGTCTGCATTTACTTGTATTATCTTTCAATTTCTAAATATGTTTGGTGACTAAAATATTATTTTAATAAATATATCTGGTTAATAAATCTGTTTTGTTTAAATGCACCAAAATACATTGCCTATATTCACTGAGAAATGGATAAAAACATTTATTTTCAAAATTGGGTGTACTCAATTATGCTGTGCACTGTATAGTAACATTTATTTTGAAACATCTTATATTTCCAAAAACAACGAACCACAAACTAATGGGATCTGTAAACATTTTTTCATATTTTATGTGTGAAAAATAAACATGAATTATGGATGTGACCAAAAAAGTATGCAAGTTTGTAACATACTTTATAGAGCATACTTTGTAGAAATTCTGTGAATTAAATCACACAACCAAAAAGAAACAATGCTAATCAAAAGGACAATAGTTGGCTGTTTATATTAAAAAAATGGTTTAAATCTTTTTGACATTTTTGCGTTTATGAGGAAAAAGCTTCGGTTTGGATGTGACAGATGTGAAGTTAGCAGTTGTGTGACTTTGGTAAATAAAAAATAATTCTTTGAAAACATTGACAGAGATATTTATGAGTATTTTTGCAGTACTGTAAAATACAAGCCTACAGAAAAAATACTAGAAAAGGATGCGCTATTTTGTGAATTGGGAGTTTTTCATGGCAAGGTTGCACGAAATTGATAATTTGTCTTTTCCATGATCTAAAAATTAAATAAAATAAAACTGGCAGGATATATTTGAGAGGATATTAAGAAAAGAAATATATGATTCCGAGTATGAGGCCCTTGTTTATTTTGATTTTATTAGTATTTTCTTATTGTGTGCATTCTTATATAAATGTTCATGAGAGAAGTTTTGGTATGTTGATTAACTTAAGCACAAATCATTTTAGTCATACAATAAATTGTCAATCAAAAATGAAAAGGGAAAATATGAACACAAATGATATAAATTGCTCAGCCATTTTCAATTTTTGCAGTGATTGAAGTACATTGTGTTTACCAGTAGTGTTGTACCTCCAAACTCTTCAAATTCAAGCAGATATGTAGCTGATATTTCTTACAGCTGAAACAATGCTTTTCTGAAAAATGTAAACTGGAATTACTTCAATAATTCTAAATTATTTAAAAGGTAAATTTTGCTGCTAGAATGAAAGGTGATTAAGATTCATTTGAAAGCAGAGTTGGAGTAGAGATCCTGAAGTCATAATTCACCCAAAAGAAGGAAAAATATATAATTTACTCGGCCAACTGTCATTTTAAATACATTTGTATTCTTCTGTGGAGCACAGTAACCAAATTTGATGTGTGTTGGCTTTCATTTGTATAAAACACTTGTAAGAAGAAAATATTATCTTGTGTCCCACAAAAAGAAAGAGTCAAACATATTCAGAATTGGTTCAAGAACAAATTAGTTGGCTTTCGTTATTTGTCATTTTTGTTGCTTCTGTCATAGTCTGTCATCAGTTGTAATTTTCCCTCCAGGGGGCGCTGTGAGGATGCAGTATACTTCAAGAAGTGCACTACAGTCTTTTTTTTTCTCTCCAGTCTGTGCTTGCCATCTTTCCTTCCATCCACTTTTTAAAATTCACTTCTACCTGAACGAAAGCTTTAAGTTCAGCTCTGAAATGACCTGATCCAGAATCTTCAGCTGCCCTGCTCTTTCTCTCATTTCTGACCCTTCTCTGTTGGCTGCCTTCAGTATCTTTGGCATCGCCGGGGCGGGCTGATCAATCTCCCCACTATGTTTTTTTGGAAGCACCAGCTGAGATCTGACAGGTTGTTATTTGGTTTGTGTGAAGCCCTGTATTCACTGGTACATTTATTACATTCAGCCTATTTCTGGATTTGATTCTCATGTAGTTCCGAAGGAAGCTAGTCTATATGTATTCAGTGTCAGCGTTTCGCCTCACGGTTAGTTTTCAGATAAATCCTCTTGGCTCTGCGGGTCGCTGCCTATCTGTTACGGTTGGTATTTAGCTTCGCTTGCTGTGCGCTTCTGTTTCACACTTGGTTTTTGAGTTCATTTCCTTGTGTGTGTGGGTGTTTTTAGGGTTGATCATTGGGGTTCGAAGGATTTGAAAATCCTCACAGAGAGTGTAATCACATCATTCCAGTACATATCTTGACTCCCACCAACGCCAATTAGTTTTGTTACTCTTCTGTTATAGAATATGGGTGGCTTAGGTTCAGGATGATACATTTTTCTAGGCCCCTTTTCTTCTTGCTTCTGTTTCTTTTGGACCCTTTCAGACCAAATGTGAATGTTCAGCTTCAGTAGCATTTTAAAAAGAGACTGAATTCCTATTCCAACCAGGCATGAATATTTTCACTACAACAAACAAACAAATGGCTTTTCTTGTTTGAAGCACATGAACTCTTTGAACTACAGGCATAACCCTTCATTAGCAAGTTGTTTGTATAAAATTTTCAGCAAACATTCACACTCTTCGCTCTGTGTAAAATGTATAATTTATTTCTGTCAGTATGCCTCCTACACATTACACAGTAACTCACACACACACACACACACACACACAATCAAAAATGCAGTCAATTACAGTTTTAACGTAACTTATTACATTGATTACAAACGACTATTCAGATCTAGGGTTGGCACAATACTAAAATTTGCTACCAATTGATACTGAAGTTTTAAAACCATCCATTTCCTGTGAACACTTGATCGCTGTTGAGCACGTTCTTAAACAGCGCTGATTTGCCATTGTGTTCACATGCTCAACAGAAATGACTATAATTGGAAAGTCATCAGTTCACCAAACTCAACGCTGTTTACCAAGTGTAACAACAGATAGAGGAACACTGGGGCACTTTAAAGCTGCGATTCATCAGCGGATTGCTCGTATGTCAGCTTATAGACAAACCAGCTGATTGATGCTCCAATCAAGGCACATGTTCGTTATTTCAAATGGAGTTACGTGGCTTTGCGTTCACATATCACATGTTTGCGGGCACATGTTTGTTATTTCCAATGGAGGCACGTGGCTTGTGCTCATATTGGGAGTGACGAGTGCGCATATTCAAGGCCCACCCAGTTGAAAACATCTCTACTTTTAGAATGCTGCAAGAGTAACAAGAGCTGAGTGATTCTTGAAACTTTGTCTGAGCTAATTAGTCGAAATGTGTATACAAACACAGAACAACCAAAAAATGCAGTGCTTTTCTTTTGATTAATTTTCTTAATAAATTAAACTTGTAACGGATTTGCAGCAATGTTTTGTTAGTTTTTCACCCTCTGAGAAAATGATTGATGGTCACCAAGCAATGGCAAAGGAGTGAGAAAGCAAATCGCGTTGAAGGAACTTTCCACCTGTTTTTTCGATGCCATATGTGACTGACAGGTCTTGTGTATTCCCTGAATCTGCAATACAACTGCCTTCCTGTATCCAAAGTAATCACACACTACAGATGTTGACTTTTTTGGCACCAGTCCTCCTGTGCTGAACTCATCATCCCTGTTTGTGCAGGCTATTTGTCATTAAGCTCAGTCACCTGTTCTTGTGCTCTGTTTAGACACACTGCATTACGATTGGTTCAAATAGCATATTGTGCAATTCGTTCGATGCAATTTCAATTAATCGCACAGCCCTACTTCAAGGCCAGTCACAGTCATTTCTGTTGAGCATGTGAACACAATGGCAAATCAGCACTGTTTAAGAACTTTCTCAGCAGTGCTCAATATTTGCGGGAAATGGACGTATTTTAAAATTTCTGTATCGATTAGGCATGGGCTGGTATAAGATTCTGACGAAATGATAACCTTGGATAAAAATATCACGGTTCCACGATATTGTGATTACTGTTTTAAAATATATTCTTTTTAGATGTCTGGATTAAAAACTAAAACTTTTTTTCCCTTTAAAACACAAAATGTTTTATTTTAAAAAAAACATTTCTAATATTTTGGAACAGTAAACATGTCAGGCTAAATAATTCAAATGAAATATGGAATTCTGCTGTTCACAATAATTTCAAAAGCAGATTTTTTTTTTTTTACAATTTAAAACAGCATCTTTGGATAAAAAAAGTAAATAAAAACTGTACACATGCCTTAGGAACGGTATTGCATGAAATTTTGATGGTTTTAAAGCCTTGACTTTTTCAAACAGCGGTGTACCTTCGGTGCTCAAGAAACATTTATTATAATTATTATCTTAGTTTATGTTAATATAAAACATATTTTTTACACAATTCTTTGATTAGCAGAATCATTAAGCATTTGTGTGAAATGTTTTAGAAGAGGTTATACTACATTCAATCGAAGTTATTAAAGCACAAACTTGTTTTTCTGCATCCTGCATCAAGGGTGCGTTATGGTTTCTTTTTCACCAGCTTGAATGTGCTTTTCTTTTAGATTCACTCCTGGTGTGAACAAACCATTCGCCTGCGATTTGTTTGGCTTTCTCATCTCCCGTTTGCTGTGAAAGGCCCTTTCAGACTGCATCAAGTGTGTTCACTGTGGCAAACAGCTGGGGGTCTGCAAACAGCTAGCATCCACGCTAATGGACACGACTATGATGGACGGGGTAGAGCTGCATATCTCCCCCTCTCTTCGCTCTATTACATAACCAGACACAATTTCTCATCCAGTTATAGATAACAAATAGCACACACACATATTCACAGCCTGTTATTTGGTGTTGAAAAGGTTCAAGTTGAGATGGGTGCATGCAGTGTTTCTGTGCGATTAGCTTGTTTTCCACCGTCACCTTTTTTAATGAGAGAAAAATGGAGGCTTTTAAGGAAATGCCAGTTGCACTTTTGAAAGGCTCAATAGCCAACCCTATACAGTTTAGAAGTGTGTGTGTGTGTGTGTGTGTGTGTGTGTGTGTGTGTGTGTGTGTGTGTGTTTGTGTTTGTGTGTGTGTGTGTGTTTGTGTGTGTGTGTGTGTGTGTGCGTGTGTGCGTGTGTGCGTGTGTGTGTGCGTGTGTGTGCATCGTCACGTCTAAGTGTGTGCTTGACTGACTGCAGTGCCGAATCCCTGTTTGGACCTAGAGATGAGGCTGAGTGCCACCGCAGGAAACTCCTGCTGTCTCACTTCCTGTTTTTTACTAGAATCCCACCGTCACAATCCCAGCATGCTTTGTGCAGTGACCTATACTCAGCAGTTGCCGCTCACAGTGACTTAGTTAGAGATGCGCACAGATGCATTCTACAAGCGTGGCTTACCCTTACAGACCCAACGAGGCGTGAACACACATACACTCAGTGTATTATATAAATATTATCAGTGCTGTCATGCACTGTTAAAGAAAGCAGTGTGAGTTCTTTGTGAAGACGCATACACACTATCAAGCAGAACAGAAGTGAGTTTTCAGCATTGCTGCAGTGCATTTTGGGATACCATCATACTCACAAACTAGGGATGCTCAAAATAATTGAATAACCGTTAACCGAAAGGGTGCGTTTAGAACCGATTAATGCTATCAGTTAAACGATTAAAATTATTATTTTATATATTTTTTGTTTGACTGCATAAGGGGCCGATTGAATGCGCCATTGCGTTAAGAGGGGCATTTTTTGCACGCAGCTCATCTCAGAGCAGCAGTTTGTGTTGTCAAGACAACTACAGAGAACTTTTAAAGAGCTTGGTTTCCGCTACATTCATTCTTCCATGGCGGGGACCAAACTGCATCCCGCCACGGCTACATTACCCATTCAAAACATTCAGTTATTGTTGTTGTTGTTTTTAATAGCGGATTATAATCGCATCAAAACGTATTAAAAGGTAAGTGAATTATAACAGCGCAAATTTTTCTGTAACCGTATAGTGCTGTGCGCTATTGTTTAATCCTTTGGGGTTAACTGCTGACTGTCTGACTGCGATGTGTGAGGCCAGCAAACACGCAGAAGCTTTCAGTTAAGATGAACACAGTTTCTATAGTTATACTTTTTTTTATAGATAAAGGTATATGGCTCTGCATATAATCACTCTATCATGCTGGAGTTTATAGCCGTTTCGCTTTACTTCAGGACACATTATTGCCGCTATGAAGGTCTAATCGCTGTTTTAAGTTATCCAGAGCTGTATGAATGTACAAATCTTGAATATCACAATATTATTAAATATTACAATTGTAACAACACAGACAGCAACACTTTTGCACAATCAATACCCAGCTGATTCAGTCGTTTCATAAGAGGACCGCGCTTCTTCTCTTTTTTCTTTCCTTGTCAACATAAAGGCAGTGAGATGCGCCTGGCGTTTTTGGAAAAAAAAAACATGTTAGCTGTGGTCGGCCACTTGTTCAACTGCAAGACATACTTAACTTGCGGGACGATAACGTATAACCCGTGCCTACAGACACATTTGCCAAAGAAGCAAAATGGAAGAAGAATTTTGCTGTTTGAAACAGACGTGTTGATGCCAAAAAAAGCGCTGATGTTGACCTGGATCTGCATCATAAACGCAACAAATAGGCTTTACCTTTTATTTTACAGCATATAAAGCATGTATGCACATTAATGCAATATCATATTTAAACAACAAAACTGTTTACAAAAAGGCAACATATGTGCGCGTTGTTGTCTTTTCATCACGCAGCGAGCACTTGAACCGCGAGGGAAAGAGAGAGGAAACCATATAGCAAGACATAATGTTTAAAATAATGATGTCTATTAAAAATGTAAAAATTATAATAATACAAGTGGGGCATTAAATAAATGCATATTTTTCGTGGAGCGAGCGATTTGATGAAGTCTGAGATTTTTATTTGACGGAAGACAAAAATATGATTGGAAAAAAACAGCCTATGCCTGTTATTAAAAATAATCAGTCAGTGTTTTCGATTTGTAATATAAATTAATTATTTAAGTGGAAAATAATTTAGGGCAGTCCTATTTATTTTATTCAGTTTATTCTGTTCTTCTGTGCTAAACACTGCATGTGCGTGAAAATGCTCTGTTGTATTGTTCTATTATTAATATGCTAGCATATACAAATAAATCAGTATTTTATGCAATATTTAATGTGTCAGACACAAAATAGACACGTCAATTTGTTTAATATAAAATTAATAGTAATCTGACCAGTTAACCATTAATAACCGATTAATGACCGGCGGTTGTCGGTTATCAGAATTAACCGAAATAAGCATCCCTATCACAAATGCATTTTGATAAACATTTGGCCCAATGCCAATTCTATTTTTGTACCCCTTCCAATTCATCTTCCCCTTTGAAACAGAGAGTCAAGGGGAAAGATTTAAAAATTTACCCCTAAGAAATGAAACACTACTACAACACCCGCATATGGTATCACATGTCATCGCAAGCTCTTGTTCCATATGAGATTGACGATCACGACTGCTGTAGTTATTCCAGTTGCGTCATTTTTTGGTGTTAATCTTCAGAAACTCACTGACAGCAGTGATATCATGCTATCATAATGATATAATGTGGTAATAAGCTCATAACTGTACTGTGCATTTACACAGTGGCCATATTCATCTATGTAAACACAAGACAATAACATTAACATTATGCCAGACACTGTAAAAAGCGAATTTCTGGTCACTAGACTTTTCTGACAGGGAATGTTGTGGGACAACTATACAGGAGTTATCATTAGGGATTATGAATAGCGAAATTTAGCATTTTTTTATTTGAACGTTTTCTTTTTTTTTTTTTTTTTAAACGTGACAGTAAAACATGAACGTGGATATAATTGTATTAAAATATTTGCTTGTTTGTTGTAAAAATTTGTAATAATGACAAAAAATAAAAATTTGTGTATCTCCTTACTTAATTTTTGTAAATACTAATGTTTTACTTTTTGTCCTCTGTTGTCCTTGATAAATAGAAAGTTATTAGTAACAGTATTTATTTGAAACAGAAATACTTGAACAAATACAACATGTTCATTGTAATTTTTTTAGGGATGAACTGAAATAAAAAATTCTGGGCTGAAACAAAAAAAAATCTTTATGCATATGTCAAAAACCAAAGATTTCTTGCATTATTTTAATTTTTTTTAAATTAAATTATATAATGTAGTTTTGAAGGACTTTTTTAAATTTAAGATCAATAATTAAAAATTATACAGATTAAAGAAATCACAAGCCAATCTGCTTAAGTCGTATGAAATACTGTTTCTGGGTCCAAGCCGCTACTCATTTGAACTGAAAAAATACTAGTTTCTGATGATTTTTTTAATCATATCCACATTAAAGTGAATATTAAATATAATCATGGTGTACGCGACAGTCTCTGGACTGCATCGCAGACACCAATGCTTTTAACAATTAAAAAAAATCACTTTCTGGCCATCTGATATTAGGCATGGGTATATATATCACAATGGTGATTTTCAAAAGTATTACATCACTTTATGAATGTTTATTATAACCGTTTGATGAGCTTCCCCATACAGTTTGATAGAGAGCATGATCACGGAAGTCGCTTCACGTGACGTCAAACTCAACAAGAGGATTAATAACCACTTTTTATTGACGTAACAGTGAACAAGTTGAGAGGTGTCCGTTTACCAGGAATGCCATGAAAACATATTACTATTCCAAGCAGCGGGAACAAGTTATAAACTACATAGAAATATCAAGTTAGCCTGTTATTTAAGTGAACATTGCTTTTCCAGTGAGCATGTGTGGTTCATACTTGGATGGGTAAGTCTACATAAGCAATATATCCACAGAGCTGAATATTGCACCATTAACGGCATAGAAACAAACCGCCCTTGCACTACAAAAGCCATTGAAATGAATGGGTTTCATAGCACAGGGCTTTCTGTCTCCCGAAAGTGAAACCAGAGCAGAGCTGGACAGTGCGATTTTACAGGGATGTGATTATTTTAGATTGTACATATTTGTTTTTTTTCTGAGCTTAATGGGGCGATTTCTGAGGTGGGTGGGGAGGGGTGTCTCCCATTGTCATTAATGCTTCCTTCGGGATGTCTTTCAGGGATGTAATTGTAGACTTACCTAGACTACTGTGTATATAAAAATGATATTGTGTAGTCCTATAGTGACAAAGCCGCTGACAGTTTTGAAGATTATTAAATCGCTTTGTGTGCACGGCTTTGCACTTTTTCCGCACTCACATTTGCATGTGTCGACTACGTGCGCTCCTATGTAGCCTACATTATAAATACATCTGCAGGACTCTCATTTGTTATTATTTTCTGCAAGTCATCTTTTCTTATGTCTTCGTTAATTCAGTGCTACAGGCTAGAACCTCAAATTTAATAACTGAAAGTGTCAAGTTTAGATACTACAAAATTTATAAAAAAATATTTTATAATTAATTAAAACTATTAAAAACAGGAACTAAGCCGTAGTAAAGGGAGAATAAAGGGAGATAAAACAAAAAGTGAAACTTAAATTGTGGCCAATAACAAACATTTTTTTAATATTCTAATATTATTACAAAATAATATTATTTATGATTATTTTTAGAAGTTTTATTTCCATTATTTAAAAACACACGCAATATATATATATATATATATATATATAACAGCTGAACAGGACACAAACATACAAATATATATATATATTTCTCTCACTGTAATGAGCATCGTTATGTATCTAAAACACAGACACAGTCAGCTGAAAACCCCCTGCTAACACATCCATGCCTTGATATTTGTTTGGTTTGTGTCCTGTTCAGCTGTTCAAAGCAATCCGGTGTGCACTGCTACCTTACAGAGTCTTGAAATATGACAACTGGCTCCTGTTCCTGGACCAGACTGGTACAATCAGCACCAGCCTTTTGAAGTGTTACCCGAGCATAGCTGGAGGGTCCTCCAGTTCTTTGAGGTTTTTGGGTAAAGTATAGTGCTTCTCTCTTCTCCTGTTTTCTCTTTCTTCCTCCCTCTGTCCTCTCTCTCCTCCCTCTTTGGCAGAGCTGATGGAGGGGATTAGGAAGGAAGTGAAAAGAGAGAGAGAGGGGCTTTCGTTGCGATGGTTACTCGTGCCCCCACAAGTGAAAGATGGAGGGCAGAAGGGACTATTGTTTATTTTGACAAACGCTCTCTTGTAGCCTTGAGGTGACATTGACAAAACGATGCGGCCACTCAATTTTCGGCAGGACAGGTGCTACAAAGGCACAGATGACATGTTTGAGGGGAAAAGAGTGTGTGTGTGTGTGTGTGTGTGTGTGTGTGTGTGTGTGTGTGTGTGTGTGTGTGTGTGTGTGTGTGTGGTTGTCAGGTCTTACATCGCCTGTCTCTTATTGTTTATGTCCATTCTTCACATTCAAATCCGCTATACAGACTTGTAAATCTGTGGACTTCAGTGAGACCTGGAAACCACAGAGGCGACTGTAAATTCTCCTTCTATACCTAAAGTCCCAGAGAGCCCTGCTCTGGATGTTTAGACACTGAATAATTTATTTGGCCTGCCTTTTAATTGAGTTTTCAGGGAAAGGCCGCCTCACACACTCAGGGCACTCCTGGTTGGCTCTCCCAAAAAATGTGTTATCTCACTAGCCAGCTGCTGAAAGCATCCTTTGCATGTTCTCCTCAGGTCTAAATATAGCGTCCCTCAGACTTTCCCTCAAATTTTTCTGCAGCACTTCCTCTTTCACATCCATCTAGCGTGGACATGTTTACAGCATCCAATTCCTATTTCGTAGAGGTGAATGGTGAATTATTAGCCAGTGTTGGGTGACGGAGTGACCAGCCCACACCGCACTACATCTGCTAGACCAGCTGTGGAGATAATGAATGGACTGGGAAAGAGGAAAATGAGGGGAAGTAGAAAGATCACTCTGACATCTCGCATTGGGAAAAGCTGAAATTCTCCTTTTTGGACACTAGAGGCTGACATGATCCATCCTTGTACTAAGGAAGAATTTAGGCAGGGTCATATCAGTCATGAACCTTTGCGACCTCTGCTAGTTTCCGTCAATCACAGCACGTCCTGTTTATGTAGACATGTCTGTCTGGAGTTAGTTATCTGACCTCTGCTCTTGGCTGGTTATCAGAGGTCTGGTTTACACCTAGCATTAACATCCATCTCAGTAAAGCTGCATGGCTTGACAGTCGACTTTATATATATATATACTAGGGTTCCATGATTTTGGAAAAAAAACTGACATTGCTATATTTTGATTTGTATATTTATAAATTATAAAAATACACACAAATATTGACATTAATACCCGCCAACCCACCGAATGTGGGTAGATTTCAGATGTGGCGGGTTAGACAGACACCCCCACTAGCTACTTTGGCTGGTTAAAAGTAATTTTTAAATTGCCAGTGCTGCCTCGTCCCTAAAGATTTGAATTTTAGTTTAAGACCGTTTGTTGACCGTTGCTCTTAGAATTGAGAAGCATTTTGTTAGCACTAGCAAAAGAAAGCAGGTAAATGCCGAATGAGAGGATGATAAGGCGCATGGGAAGACACAGGCGATCCTCGCTCACTGACGTGGTGAGTGAGGCACAGCTGATGTGATGCTCACGAGTGCTTAAAAGCTCCAGTTTCCTTGCGCAAAAAAAACGTGCCTGGAAACGCAACTAGTGCGAGAGTTTCTTTTTGAAATATATATAAAAAAGCAATGCTCATTTACCCACAGTCCTGTTGCTTTCAAGAGCTCCAGATTTTTTGCAAACGCTGTTACCGCTTTCGTTTTTACCATTTTTTTGCCCAGAATATTACTGTGACATATATAGTGATATAAATGCAATAAATGCAATTTGACCAGATGACTTGAATAACTTTTTAAAGGTTCAAGAAACCCTTGAGTACTTTTTTGAGATTTTAAAAGATTTGTGTGTGTTGAACACTGTTGAGCATCAGTTAAGACAATGTTAGCACTTGTCAGGTTTAACTGTGGGGAAAACTGCCTAATTTTAAGATTTTGTGAGTTAATTTCAGCTTTCGGGTTTAAAAAGATTTTTGGGGCGGGATCAAAATCGGCGTTGTGAAGCAAAATTGCAAGTGCAAAGATGACACGTTGATTTCTCATTATTCATAGCAGAGTTTTCTTATCCTATGAGAAGATCCTCCTTAATTATTCATGACTGCACATGCTTTCCGGAGGCAAGACAGACCTGCCAATGCCAAGCTGTGAGACACGGACCCACGGCACACAGTATTTAGCTGTTCATGAAGGGTCGTATGTGTCTGTTTCCATGATCCAAGGGGTCTGTTGCATGTTTCTCCCATGACTCTGTCAGGGCCGATACAGCAAAGCTGTTTGTGTGCTGCAAGCATTTTTGTCAGAAGAGCAGTACGAGAATTGGAGAATGGCGGACGTTGTCTTTTATCAGGCAATCGTTCACATTTAGACACATCGCCATGCTGCTGTGTTTGCCTAAATTCTGTAGATTACCAACAGGGCTAATGGTTAAAATAGACGGGGCAAGAGACCTGCTGCACTGAGTCTGCATTCGGTCCTATGATTCAGAGCAGGGGATTGAGGGAAAAGTCCTCATTTATAGTGCTTATATGAAAACGATTAACTTTATAATGATATAAATTGTGGTTATCTGTATATGAAATTACGAATAACAAATGTGGAAGGGCATTCAATTACTGTTTATTTCTTTGCATTCTAACTTTGTAAACTATAAAATCATGTGTTTCATCACGGTTTGTGTCATTTTGTGAGCTAACTGACAACAGTTTTTTGATCCGCTCCTTCTCCCCTGCTGGCCACGCCCACCCCTGCCCTTTGCTCGCGGAGCTTCACGCCCATTATGATGCGTCTTTTAAAAAAAAATCTAGGTAGACCTGAACCGAAAGTGGAGGGTGTCATGACCCTTTAAAGAACTCCAAATTTTACATCAGATTGGGACTGATTGATATAGGGAAGCATATTTGCATAAAATATAGGTAAATTTTTTAAATGACAAGCAAAGTTTTAAACATCAGAGAAAAAGATTCATATAGACAATCTATGTTTTTTTGTTTCTGGGGCATCAAACAGTATGCAGAAACAGAAATTAAATGATCACTATATACAGTATAAACAATAACAACAACAACAACAACACTGCATCATTTTTATTGATTAAATAATTATTTAAGGTACACTTAGTCTTTAAGCCACAACGATTTAATTTATTGTGCCCAAATTGCTTAAATTTGCTTGAAATGCTTGTTACAAACACACACAAATAATACATCTTTAAGACTCTACTATGTTGTTAACTGTAATGTCTAATTAACTTTAATCCTGACTACATTATAGATCCCTGTGATGTGACTATTGCAGACTCACACATTGCGATATTTATGCTGATATATTGTGCAGCCCTAATATATACCATGCATGGCAGAAATGTGGAAGCTTGCTTTACTGTTTATGTTAAAGCCACAGTCTATGCTGCAAATTACAGGCGCTTCCGGCTCTGCTGATTATAATGAGAGCAATTATGTCTTGACACATTATGTTTACAGTGTCTGATGTTTGGACAGTGACAGTAGCTTGCATTAATTCAACTAATGCATCATCACAAATGGCTTTTTCTTTTGTTTTTCTTTTAAGGATGTTGCACTGCAAAAAGATGTAAACAAACCAGTAGCAGCAAAAGCCGACTTAAAGTCAGAATTTTCTGCATCTTGTTCAGAAAAGATCTACTTGAACTGTAAAGGACTACAGACACATGCAAACTAGCATGGGTGTTCTCTGTCTGCATAGAAAGTTAACTGTCAACGACAGTTTATTCCATGTTTAAATGGGCATCAGCAATCTTGCATTAATCTGAATAAGACAATAATATGATTAAGGTGTTTACATGAGTTGCTTTTTGAATGTTTCTATCTGTGGTTCTTTACTGACTCGGTAGGTGCAGAGAATAGTGTTAAACAGCCATGTGTGTATAGAACAGGGGTGTCAAACTCAATTTACCTGGGGGCCGCAGGAGGCAAAGTCTGGGTGAGGCTGGGCCGCATAAGGGATTTCACAAAAAAAAGTCCTCAAATGTCATTATTAACAGTTTTAATTATTTCTTCTGAACATGAAGTGTCCTGAACATTAATAGAACATTGAGTGAAGATTATGAACAGTTCTTCTGAACATGGCATCTTTTGCCTACTTCTTGCTGCCAGAGACTTGACAGCGCTTCTTCTCACAAATGTGAACCACATTTGGCTTTAGAGCGGAAGCAGTTAAGACCCTCAGTATGGCTTGAAGATGATCATCATTAAGTCTAGACCTGTCTAGACTCACTCAAAACTTCCATTCCCTCACCTAAAAAAAAGGCGTATATATGTATAAATAAAACACCCCCACCCCACAGTCACATCAGTCTGTACCAGTCTGTATCTACCTATAATATATATATATAAGATGCAGGCTGTAGCTAGGTAGGTGGCAGGCTGCAGATAGGTAGCTAAGTGGCAGGCAGAGGCGGGAACAGCTTACCTTGGTTCTGGCCGGCGCGAGTTCCCTCCTAACACTTCCCGCCCGTCACAGCGTCTAACAAAGGGGCGGGGTGCGTGGTGACGTCACCGGCATCCCCGCCCCTTTGTTTGCACGGCGGGCGGGGAAAGCCAGTGATCGCTGTGTACGGATAGAATCAGCGGAGCGGGGAGCGCTCTCTCTCCCCGCTCCGCTGATTCTGTCAGTGTACAGCGGTCGGCGCGGGCCACAAAATATTGCACTGAGGGCCGCAAATGGCCCGCGGGCCGCGAGTTTGAGACCTCTGGTATAGAATATCCTGCCACAAAATGCGGCGATTGGTAATATTACATTACATGATAGTGTCTGTATAGTGTCTGTGTCTGTATTGCACTTCAATAATGTGTCTAAAATCATCATTCTCCCATGTCTTAATTTGATTACTGTTTAGTCCGATTATGGCTGTAGTTGGATTAAGGTAAACAAAAGTTGCTGTTTACATGGTAGACTTTTAATCAGAGTATTGTCTTAATCGTGTTAAAATCTGAGTATTGGTTTGCGGGTAGATTTCAACTGTGGCCGGTTAGACAAACACTCTCCCTAGCTTCTTAGGCTGATTGAAGATCATTTTTAAATTGTAGTTCTCTCAAAAGCAGGGTTCAAAATTAAAGATGGCCCAATATGTATGCAAATGTGATCTTAGAATGGAGAACCAACAAAATAGTGTTCACGTGAGCAAAAGAAAGCAGGTGAATTTCGAATGAGAGGATGATCAGAGGTGATGTGATGTGCACGACTGTTTAAGAAGCATGCGCATTCCCTTTTTCTCGTGCGAAGCAACAATGCTTGAAAATTTTTATTGTTAACTTTAAGTTTAAACTATTTTTAATATTCTAAATGTATAATATTAGGTATAAATTATACTATATATTTATAAACCTATAATACTGCATCATAGTAATATTTAATATGGGCGGCACAGTGACTGAGAGGTAGCACTGTCAACTGACAGCAAGGAGGTACCGGGTGGCATTTCTGTGTGGAGTTTGCATGTTCTCTCCGTGCTCTGGTTTCCTTTACAGTCCAAAGACATACATGTAAATTGGATAAACAAAAGCAGTATTCAGCTGTAGCAGTGTTCAATTCAAATGCACCTTACTGTACAAACTGTAATGCTATCATAGTAAGTCAATATTTGCCACCCACCCAGCAATATTCATAGGGGAGCCAGATGCCCACTAATAAGATATAATGTGCCGTAAGTGGAGCCCCCCCACCTACTTTAAACCTTGGCATAATTTCCCCATTTGGTGCCACAGCAAATGTTATGCCCCCTCAGCAAACTGAACTGAACCGTGGCATTTGTGTATTATTACACCCTTGGCAGAAATGGAGCTTCATACTATTAGTGCTGAGTTGAGACAAGAAGGGCATCCACCATATAAAACTTATGCTAGAATAATAGGTGGTTCATGCCTCTGTGGTGACCAATGATAAATCAGGGACTAAGCTGAAAGAAATTGAGTGAGCGAGTAATATTTAATGTTACCATATGAAATAAATTGTGATATTTTGGTTATGTTCCCCTACTCCTGCATCTGAGAGGCAATCACAACCAAGGCAGAGTTCTGTTTATTCTTGTGCATTTCTTTCAGTCACTTTTGATTTGATTTTGTAGCAGGGAATTTATGACTACATTGTCGTTGTATCCCTGCATATATTAAATATGTTCTTTGAAGTTTCACTTGTGTGTAAAAATATAATATGCTTAGTCAGTCAGGAGCACACGCTATCATTTTACAGCAGTAAAAAATAAAACATAAATGCACAGAGAAAGAATATGTTATTGAAGCATCTTTATAAACTTTCTAAAACTACTAGCCACAGATTTATGGGACCAGAAAACAATCAATCTGTAAACAGTTTACAGTGTACAACATACTTTGTAGAAATTCTGTGAATTAAATCGCACAACCCAAAATAATTAATGCTAACCAAAATCATTAAAGTTGGCTCTCTATAAAACAAAAATGATTGATTTTATTTTATTTAAAATTTTTGTATTTATGAGGGAAAAACTTATGGATTAGGGCTGGGCTATATTGCAAAAAAATAATCATGATATAATGTTTCAGATAATTCGATATCAATAATTATTTAAATTTTTTTTTACAATCCATTTAGGATTTTTTTTTAAATCACTTTATTTTAATTTACCAACATTACAAAGGGAAATAGTTTAAATAATTAAAAAACTAAAATATTAAAACCAAAAAAAAAAATGTTGTCCTTATAATAAAATAAACATAAATGTTAAAAAAAACTCTTAAACTTGATAAATAAATTGTTATGCAAAATGTGTGCAATGGTAAAGGTAGATCAACAACTGTAAGGTGTGAATAGTAATGATACAGTAAACCTTAAACTCTGATCAAAACAAATTATCATAATTAAATGTGAGCTTTCAAGTAAAGGAACCAGCCATCATTATTCCATTACATACTGCAACATTACAAATTGTGAAATTAGATGACAACATTAACCCCATGCTAAAAAGATCTTTCAGATGGGGAGCTAGTGGCTGGGATGCACAAGAAAAGAAACCAAAAAGCCACTCTGGTGACATCCCTACATTCCATACTCCTCACTGCTGCTATACAGCACTCATTTTCGCATGTGTTGTTATTCTAACCTTAAGTGGCAAGCCACTTACAAAAGGCTTTGCGCTCGTGCTCCCCTGGCGTCTGACGAGTTTATGGAGAAAAGTAAAAAGCGCTGCAGTGTTTAGACGCGCTGTGTTTGTCTGAAGTAGTTAGTCTGCTGTTATTACTGAAATGTGTATATTCCAAACAAAGTGTTAAGCAGATTGGTTAGTTCTACTTGCATGACTCGCGGTGCGCTCGCTGCATTCAGAAAAGTTGAAATGTTTTCAACTAGGTGCGCCTGAAAAATGCGCATGAGTCACTTGTGCCACTTGCACAACATGTGCGCGTCGCTCCGATACGCTTGTTGTGCAAGTCGTGCGCCTCTATTGGAAATGACAAACTTACATCCTAAGCTAATTTGCATTGCTTCCAAGGTGCTCAGCTGCCACATTTTAATAAAACTATAGCCTTCATAACGAAGCTTTTTTTATCGATATTGACAATGGTGTTCGTTCAATGAATATCAATACCGATTTTATCACTCTGCCCTATTATGGATGTATAATACCTCTCCGTTATGAATGTGACATGTGAAAATGGCTCATGTGTGACTTTGGTAAATCAAATATAATTGTTTGAAAATGTTGACAGAGACATTTTTTGAGTATTTTTACACTTCTGTAAAATACAAGCCTACACGGAAAAACTTAGAAAGGGTACATGGAAAAGTCATAGACATTAATATAATCTTAAGAAGCAAGGACATTTGTGTAGTCATAATAATTTGCTTGATTTCTTCTCATTCAGCTCAAAATGCTCTTAGTGAGTACATTTTTCTTCTAGCATTTGCAGGAAGTCATGGCCAATTATGGAAATCCATTAGTCAGAAGGTGTGGGAACCTGAAATCAGCATATCAAGTCCCCATCGCAGCGCATGGGTCCAGCAGGGAGGGTGTGGAGCGAGTTCCTCCGCAGGGGCACTGCACCGGGCTCTACTCAATGACAAATTAACCCTCTTTAATTGTGGGTGAGTTATGCAGCTCCTGGTGCAGCAGTGTGAGACGCAATCTTGCAGCCTTTTATTGGGCTAATAAATCTGGGAGGGTGGCAGACGGAGCCGGTGCAGCCAGCCGGATGGTAGTTTGGGCCGGGTGAGAGATAAGACACTGGAGACCTGCTCTCTCTCATTACCGCAGTTTTCGCCAGAGTTTTCCTAGCGCGTTGGGGGAATCTTATCAGCCTGTTCACGCGTCGCCTGTCCTTTTTTGTCATCTGAGCTTTGAACAGCAGCAAGATAGCCATTAATATCCTGAGCAATCATGCAGGATGAAATATGAACAAGCTTAAAAGTGAGGAAACAGTGTGTGGTATTGTTTGTTATGCTAATGGTTTTACTTGTAGCTAGTATGTGTGCGAGAGCACTCCTCTGTTTGGGAGCTGTGTGGGTGGCACTGCTAGGGTAGTTGGTTTATTTTACTGTTGCATGATGGGCATAAAAACCCATGCCAGGCATCCTGTGGGCAGAATACAGACTCCTTCTCTCCTGCTACCACGGATACGGCCCCGTGCTGTGTTAGACGGAGGCCGGGAATTGCATGTGTTCTAAGATGGCTGACAGGTGTAGATAAAGCCAAAGAGGGCGGGTGAACCACAGAAATCCATTTCCCAGCAAACCTTGTGATTTATAGCCCGTCAGGAACAGCGCTCTCACCAGAACCAACCAACCAGCCGAGAGCTGTCATGACCGCTCCAGCATCCCACAATCCATCTGCTTCCATACATGACTTCTCTGCTAAATACTTCTTGTGCTCGGTTTCTCGAACAGATCATAAAGATACTAATGCGCAAGGGTAGTTGACTAGCTGATCATCTTAGATGACGTTAGATATTTGACAAAAGAACGAAAGCTTTGTTATTTTGGTGAACTTTTTTAATCCAATTGATTAAAAATGATTTGCTTTTGTGCTGGCATCTTGGCAAGTTGACTTGAATAAATAAATATGACATTACAGCTGCCTGTAGGTGGCAGCTTTTAAAAAAATATTGTGTCTAAGAAATGGCTGTTAATTCTTGTTTATTGAAGTGTTGTGTAAAATCAATATTATGTTTGTGTAGGGCTGGGCGATATGGGAAACATGCAGTCTCGAGTAATTCTTTTCTATATTGTACAATAATGATATATATATATATATATATATATATATATATATATATATATATATATATATATATATATATATATATATATATATATATATATATATATATATATATGTCATGGTGTTGTGATTACTTCTCTAAAATAAGTCCTCTTAAGGTCTAGTAAATAAAATGAATAACTTTTTGTTGGATTTAAAGTAAACCAGTCACTGTTCAGGTCCATAGCATGCATATGTGATTTTGTTTTTTAAATGTTCGGTATAATAGAGAATTCTAGGGATTTTAAGACTAACTTTTCCAAACCACAGTAAACCTTAAAACCGGTTATCTGATGCCAGTTATAAAAACCCCTCATAGAGCACTGTTTTAAATGAATATTGTCTATATTTGTGCATTTACAAATCAGTGCCAAAGCCTAAACTGAAACTTTTCTGACTAAAAACTGTCACCTTTCAAAAATCAGTGCACCCAAATTAATATTTTGGTGTAAAATATTCAATTATTTCAATAAACAGAAAAAATTAAGAGAAACATAAATAATCTATAAAACTTTAGATTTTCTTTTTTTATTCCTAAAGATGTTTGGTGACCAAACTCATATTTTAATGGATATAAATGTTTAATAAAACTGTTTTACTTAAATGCACCAACAATTATTGGCTCTATTCTCTGAGAAATGGATAAAATATTCATGTTTGAAAGGGGGTGTACTCATTTGTGCTGAGCACTTTATGTACTCTGTGTGTATGTGTACACTGTATAACCCAACAGTCAACTTTATTAAATAAATTGAGTGTAGTTAACTGAAAATTGACTGAAAGTTAATTCTACTCATTCGAAATGAGTTTTGAAGTAAGTGTTAACGGTAATGAGTTAATTAAATACCTCATTAATTCAACTTAAATGGAGTAAGTTTATGGTACTTGTATAGATTCGTTTTTTAACTCAAGTGGTTTGTAGCAATCGGTTTCCTCAAAGGTTTAAGTTGCCTTAACTTATTGAGTTTTACAGTACTCCGTTGGTTTGAGTTCTCTTCATTTATTGGGTTTTACTGTACTCAGATTGCCTTGTTTAATTAAATGGATTAAGTTCACAGTACTCGCTTACGATTAGATTTGAACTTAAATGGTTTGTTGCAACCGGTTTCCTCAAATGGTTTGAGTTACCCTAACCTTTTGTTTTTCACAGTTTATATATCTATATATCTTCCCTTTCTATTTATAACAACAGATCATCTATCACTCTATCATAACAAATTGCACTTTAACAATATAGTTGTTGTTAACATCAAAAATAAACATTTACAAAGTTTGTATTTTTAATTTTGCTTCCTGTTACATGCACTTTTTTTCCACAAACACTGACCCTGCTCGGTAACACCTTTGGGAGTTCAAGTCTGTGTCTAAACTTGAGTTTAAATGTTGTGGGTATTAGTTGTGGTACACTTATCTAAAAGATACACAAACTCAGTCTCTGCCTTTTGTTAGCATCAACAGTCAAAGCGCTACCATCCGCCCCCATACTATTACAGTCTCTTCTGAGAGCTGAATATTACACACCGGGCTTAAGATAATCTCATGCAGTCTGTTTTGTAGCACAATTCACATTTTTCTTTTCCCTTTTTTTTCCTGTGGCTGATGAGATTAGGAGTCTCACAATGTAGTTTCAGGGTTTAATTCAGGTACCTGCGGCTATTGACTTGATTCAGGTGGGCTACCTGCTGCATTCATCCGCTGCATAGATTGAATTTTATCATAACTGCAAAATTTCGCCGTTTAGATATTGGGTTTCAGCATCGCAGCACAATGCTGTTTATTCGATGGCATGGCAAGGCAGAATTACACGACGTAGCTTGAGGCAGCACCGTGACTCTGAAGATTTACTTTAAACTGCTGTTTTTTTCACTGCCTGTTATGACGGCGTTATCTTTTGCCGATAATGGGAAGTGCTTTACTGTAGGTCTAAAATCTGTCTGTTGTCTCTGTTTTTCCCCGCAGGACCTCGGTGGGCCTCTTGGAATCTTGGTGTGTTTATTTGTATCCGCTGTGCCGGAATACACCGGAACCTGGGAGTGCATATATCACGCGTCAAATCCGTCAACCTAGACCAATGGACCCCCGAGCAGATACAAGTATGTGTGTTATCATGTAACACTTCACTGTGCACAGGACGTTTGGGCCTGTTAATGGCATAACTTTCATTGGATCAGTAATGCTATTTCACAGCAATTTATATTAGTTGATCACTTACACTATTATTCAACCTAAAAGTCTATAAAGGTATATTGTTGAAAGTCTTTTATGATTACCAAGGCTAAATTGCAATGACAATGATGATTTAAATTTAATGATTTTAAATTTAATGATTTAAAAAAACAATTCATCAAAACTTTATAATCATGTTGTTTTACGTTACATGTGAAAAAAACCTCAATCCCAATATATTTGAAAGTCATTTACCCTTGTGATGACATAGATGGATATTTACCTTCACTGCTCCAGCCTTCAGTGTCGCATAATTAGAAATTAATTTAATATGTTGATTATTGCTCAAGGAACATTTGTTCTTATTATCATATTTGAAAGCAACGGTGCTGGTTAATATATTGGTTGAGAAGTTCAAGCACTGCATATTTTGAAAATGTACATATTGGCTGAGTATTACAAGTTACAAGTGGAAACATTTCACTATGCTACTGTAAAGAAGGATCAAATTGATGGTAAAAAGCAGCAATCATGTTTGCCAGTGTTTTACTAATAAATACAGTGCAAACTGTAAAAGAAATGTAGAATTTTGGGGTAAACTACAATATTTCAATAATTTATAGTGTTAATACAACACTTTTTTTTGGAGAGATGTACACATACACAGACAAAAATACAACAAAAAGCATATGGTGACAAGAAAGTCATATAATGTACCAATGCTCATATCAGATAACTTTTTCCATAAACAGATAAAGTCAGAATTATTAGCCCCCTTTGAATTTATTTATTTATTTTTTAATTTCCCAAATGATGTTAAACAGAGCCAAGAATTTTATTTGCAATACGTCTGATAATATTTATTTCTTCTGGAGAAAGTCTTATTTGTTTTATTTCGGCTAGAATAAAAGCAGTTTTCATTTTTTTTAAACGTCATTTTAAGGTCAAAATGATTAGCCCTTTTAAGCTTTATTTTTATTCGATAGTCAACAGAACAAACCTGCTTTATACAATAACTCACCTAATCACCCTATCCTGCCTAGTTAACCTAATTAACCTAGTTAAGCCTTTAAATGTCACTTTAAGCTGTATAGAATTGTCTTGAAAAATATCTAGTCAAATATTATGTACTGTCAACATGGCAAAGATAAAATAAATCAGTTTTTAGAGATGAGTTATTAAAACTGTTATGTTTAGAAATGTGCTAAAAACATCTTCTCTCTGTTAAACAGAAATTGGGGGAAAAATAAGCAGGGGGCCTAATAATTCTGACTTCAACTATATATATAGTCAGATGCCCGTTTGCTGCACATCTTCACCGCGTTCATTGGACACTATTAAGTGTCACACCTTCACCGGCTACGCACTACACGATTTCTGCATGCTTCAAAATTAATTTACAAAATATGTCACAGCATCTATGCTTTGCAGAGGAAAGCAACCAATCACATTACTTTTTCAGGGTTGCTTTAATGTGATTGGCTAGCATCTGCTCTAGGGTATTTACATGGAGCGATCTAACTGGCATTTTTTTGAGTATTTAAAGTTCACTCAAAGTTCATGTGAATCTTTGACGCTGACATATGAAAAATAACATTTCAAAAATGTTAATAATTCGAGGGCAGTTTAATACAGTGAACTGCCTTTGTGTATAAAGCAGCAATGGAGTTCAAGTCAAACCACGTGATCTACGCAGCACAACTAGTCGACGTCAATCCAAAAAAAAAAGAAAAAAAAAAGCCAAAAGTCAATTAGTCGACTAGTCTTTGCAAAGGTTAGTACTCAGAGCTGACATCAACATGCTCATCCTGACATGAATATCTCGTTTGCATCCATTGAGTTGCCACCATGTGATTGGCTGACTGCATATTTCTTTATTCAACATTTAACTGGATATACGAAGTAAAAAAAAATCCACTCATTGTAAGTGAGGTTTTATTAAATGTACAAGCCTTAAAGTGTTAAAGAAAATAATGAGCAACATGTTTTTTTCATATTTGTGGTCAGGCAAGTAAAAATCTGAACTAGCATTAAAAATAAAACCTTCCTGAAGGCATATGATCTGTTTATCTGATGTAGTGAGTGATTGCTCAAATAACCTTCACTCCTATTGCAGGTGTACATGTGTGTGTGTGTGTGTGTGACCATATCTGTGTGTCTCTCTCTGTGTTGTGCTATAAAGAGCAGTGTGGCTTGAAAGATTTATGAGTTTTTAAGCAATCAAAAGGGACTCTTGCATCTCCCCTTCGCATATTAATTGTCGTCTGGATGGATAATTAATTCCTGATGGGTAATTACTTGTCTGTATTTCAGCATCCACTCTTCCTTCAGTCTGATCCATCATCCTCATATTAATTTGTCTCTGACAGGCTTAGACGGACGTGACATTGAACTGATAACGCAAATATGCATCGTTTGTATATGTTCGAAACAGTTGTGTACAGGATTACATGGTTAATTAGGAATCAGGGCAGTGGACTCGCACAGGCAGCTGAGCTTGTTCTTTTAAGCCTGTTTTAGGTGAAAGGTCATGCATTTTAACACTGCTTTTTATTAGGAGGTTAGGAATTTGGGATGTGTGGAATGAATCATGGTCTAAATATTTTGTGCTGTCACTCCTGTTGCCCTGGTGATTGTTAAAGCAGCAACCAATCAGACTCCACTGCCTCATAGGATGAATGAGGTCGTTCTTTTTCAAGAGGTCATTGCAGGATTTTGACATTGAGAAGAGATCATTGTAGCTTTTTTAGGGGTTCAAGCAGCATAATAAATACATTTGCTTTCTCAGTTCATTTGTTTTGTGCTGTTTAAACACAACAAAGATGCACCAGTTTCAGAGTTTACTCTAAATTTAATCTGTAGTATATAAAGTGATGTTGATGGCATGGTGGCTTAGTGATTAGCACTGTCTCCTCACAGCAAAAAAGGTTGCTGGTTCGAGTCCCATATGGACCAGTTGGCATTTCTGGGTGGAGTTTGCATGTTCTCCCTGTGTTCGTGCTACTGTTTCTCCTACAGTCTAAAGACATGCACTTTATGTAAATTAAATAAACTAAATCGTCCATAGTGTATGAGTGTGAGTATGAATTAGTGTGTAAGGGTGTTTCCTAGTACTGGGGCATCTACTGTGTAAAATATATGCCGGAAAAGTTGGTGGTTTATTCTGCTGTGGCAACCTCTGAAATAGAAACAGAGCTGAAGGAAAATTAATTAATAAATAGTAACCACATTCAAAGGACCATGTCTTTTTACATTTAAAAATATATGCAACAGAGACCAGCTAGCGAAGTGCTATGCAGGTAAACCTCACTCCTCTGACCTCAAAAGGTGCTCTAGCGACTCTCATACAAAGCAACTCTCATACAAAGAGTTACCGGTTCGATCCCAGTTCAGAGCAGGCTGGATGCAGTAGGACCAGTTGGTTTTATATATATATATATATATATATATATATATATATATATATATATATATATATATATATATATATATATATATATATATATATATATATATATATATATATATATATATATTTATATATATATATATATTTATATATATATATATATTTATATATATATATATATTTATATATATATATATATATATTTATATATATATATATATATATATATATATATATAATATATATATATATATATATATATATATATATATATATATATATATATATATTTATATATATATATAATATATATATTTATTTATTTATTATTATTTTTTTAAGTATAAAGAAATGTACTCATGCAATTTATTTTTCTTAATTAATAAAGAAGAAATTATTGATTCGATTGAAATTATTACTTTCTTTTTAAATTAATGTTATTCATGTTTCATGCGGTTTGTAATATAGCACTCATATATAAATTATGAAAAAGTATTACCATAAACATAGTATTTTGTATTTTGTGACGCCATGAATCAAACAATATGAAACGATAGACTTTTATTTTGACCATGCGATATATATCTTCATATTGCACAGCCCTCATTAAAACTAACGCTGTGTCCCAATTCACATGCTGATACTACGCCCTAAAAGTATGTTTTTTTTTTTGTTTTTTTTTGGTGAAGGAAAAGTGTATATACATTTGTGTAACAGAAGAGTATACAAGCTTTGGGACGTACTACTTCCTCGTCAACAGATCATTATGTTGCTTAGTTACATCCTCTGTCAATCATCTCTCGACACAATCATCTCATTATCCACATTTTTTCATATTTAATTACCTACCTTATAGGAGAAGCAGCAGCAGGATAATCTGACATTCGCGAGTCTTTCATGCAGAGAAATTTCCTCAGGTCTTTGGATATTTATGCATTCATAAATTAACGTCTAATCATATCTTGATATAAGTTCACGTTGTTGCAGATGAAATGTAATATGAGAAATGGGATTTAAATATTTTCCAGTTGGCTAGATATTAATTAATAGTCATTTAAACAACTTTACCTAAGCCTCTCTACATGACGGTTGGTATCGTGTGTCCTCCATGTCTGTAGTTTATTTACACTTTTTACCCAACTTTGTATTTCTAATCAAATTCACGTCCAACGCACAATGTATTGTGGGCAAAATTAGCGGTTAGAGTATGGACGGTTCTACACTTTGATTTTTAATGGAATTAGTAAACCATCAGGGAACCTTTTGCATACTCTTTTCAACTTACTATGCTTTGGGACAGACTAGTTTTATTTTCAAATACTATTTAGAATGGATAGTATGCGAATTGGGATGCAGCATGAGGTCATAAAGCTATTTAGTTTTTGCTTGGATCAATGAAGGAGCTATACTTGACCCATCATCTTAGCAGCATAAAAAACAAAAACAGTTCCTTAAAAAAATTAAATTCATTGTTTTGTCGTTATAAACAAATGCAAAGTTAACATATGGAACTCTGTGTTTTTCACTCAGTGTGCACATTTTCTAAGGACAATGTCACCTGCAGTGGAAAATGCCCTCTGGCTATAGGGACAGAGGTTCTAGGAACAGCCAGCTATAACTGTCCGGCAAAATGGGCTCATGAAGGAATAGTATTACGGGGAATAATTCCTGGCTGTAAATCTAGAAAGCTCTGTCTTTTCCTTGTTGGGTGAGCATATTTGTTCAGTTCTTTTCAATGAAGGCACCATGTTGTTCAGAATGCCAGCAGCATGACAAGGCGCTGATCGTCTGTTCAAGCCCTTAGTGTGCTGTGTTTTTTAAAGCACAGAGTTCAGTTGGAAAATGAGTTAAACGCAGCCCTGAGTGTTTTTGGAAGAAGGCTAGTGTTTTCAGCTATGCAAAAACACTGAGCATGATCATTAGTATATTTCAATGATCTGGTCCATCATATGCTTGACTGTAGATGCACTGAGAACATTATATTTCACTCACTTTAAGCTCTTCTATTTTACAAATATACCTTTTTATTGCTGTGACAAATCATTTAGTTTTTAATACCAAACCGTTGTGTACTGAAAGATTCAATATGAATTTGTGAATTGTTACACTTATTAATTTATTTCATTTTATTTGGTCATTCCTAGTGTTATCACCTCTTTGATGTTAGTCTAAAAGGGATAACATTTAAGATGTGGCAGTTTTACCATGTGATGGTGGAAGCAAAAAGGCATCAACGAATATGCCAACAAAAGTGATTTCATTACAAAAAGTGTAAACCATGCAAAATACCCAAAATATATATAGAATTAATATTTACAATAATAATAAAAAAATAGAGAAAAAGAAGCAAGTTTAAAAAGAAAGTATCAAACAAAAATATGAGGAGGTAAGGGGTAAGAGTAAGGGGACACTAGTGACGCCAAACCAAAGAAAGAAATTAAAGTTCAAGTGTAACCTCTTGCGTTGCTACAAACTACTATGAAACAAAAATAAAAGAAGACTTATGGCGTACTCACACTAGGTACAGTTGCCTCGAACCGGGCCAAAGCACGCTTGTCCCCCCTCCCATCTCCCCCGACGGCCCGCGCTCACACCATATCGGGCCTCGGCACGCATACGTCATCGCTGCTGCTCTGTTCTGTGAGAAGCGCTCTCTATGGCAAGCCTTTTTAGCATTTAAATCTTTGTTCTGACACCATAAATATATTTAGAGATATCTCTATCTATATTTTGACTAGTCATAATAATAATTCCACTACTCAGAATGACAATTAGAGATATCTGCAATTACAATTGTACGAAATCAGATTGGAGATATCTGCAAATATATTATGACTAGTCATATTCCTCCATTGACTTCCATTGAAAAATATTTGCAGATATCTCTAAATGAGTTTTGATTAGTCACAATTGTAATTAAAGATATCTCCAAATGAATTTTGACTAGTAACAATTGTAATTAGAGATATCTCTAACTGAGTATTTACTAGTCATAATACATTTGGAGATATCTTTAATTCGTCATATTTAGAGATATTAACAAATATATTTGAAGATATCTCTAATTAATTTACTAATAGTCGAATTACAGTTGTAGATATCTTGAATTGGATTTTTGACTAGTCAAAATTCATTTGGAGATATCTCTAATTACAATTGTGACTAGTTAAAACTTATTTAGAGATATCTTTAAATATTTTTCAATGGAAGTCAATGGAGGAATATGACTTGTCAGTCATAATATAATTGCAGATATCTCCAATCTGACTAGTCGAATTATAATTATGACTAATCAAAATATAATTAGAGATATATCTAAATATATTTATAGATAGTCAGAACAAGGTTTAAATGCTAAAACGGCTTGCCATACGCTCTCACCCAGTAGCACAGTGGAGATTTCTCTAGTTATATCGTTTCAGTCGTTTGTTATGCAGTGATATGCAGTCAAATATTTCGCCAAACAGTCCTTAGGGATGCGGTGACACGCAGTCAGATATTTCACCGGACAGATCCGCCACTTTTGGCGCTCATAAACAATCATAAAGCTCTCGTGCTGCAGGAATGAGGAGATCTGCTGAAGGCGCGCAGCTGACGTGCAGTGAGGAGTTTGCGTCTTTAATAAACTAGGGCAGATCACTTTGCGTTCAGTGATTTGCGATCACTGAACAGTAAGAATTATTAATAAATACATATGAAACAGCCCCTTAAAAGTCACGTCTCGCTTTCAGTTTCGGGCTTTGGCGCGTTTTGCACTCAAAGCCCAAGTGATCCGCGCTCAGGCACACCTCTTCCAACCGGGACAGGGCCGGCCTAGTGAACCGTGCTTGAGCCCGATTCAGCGCACTCACACTTCTCAAACGATCCGGGAAACGGGCCTGGGCACGGTACGGATGGCATAGTGTGAGTAGGCCCTTAGGTGCTGCACCATATTCTTCCCTATTCTCAGCTATTGGATAAATATAACAAAAGATGGCACTCAACTCTTACCTGGTGTGTCTAACATCAAGTTACCTACTTGTTTGCAAGATGGAAGTCATGCAACATCTTCCCTATCCACCTTTATTCACTGAAAATACAAACAATATACGTCTACTGACATAACACTAGATCATAGGTCTCAAACTCCTGGAGGGCCGCAGCTCTGCACAGTTTTGCTCCAACCCTGACAAACACACCTGATCCAACTAATGAAGGTGTTCATGACCCTTTTGAGTACCTTGATTATTTGGATCAGCTGTGTTTAATAGGGCTGGAGCAAAACTGTTCAGAGCAGTGGCCCTCCAGGAATTGCGAGATATTACTACACTAGATATTAATACACTCGATATTTACTGAGTTTTGGTTTCACCATTTAAATAAATCATGAAATTATCCAGTTGTTTCTGTTTTTCACCTGCTATCTCTTTGTTTTTCTCTCTTTCTCGGTTTAGAGTGTGCAGAGCATGGGCAACACCAAGGCAAGACAGCTGTATGAAGCTCATCTCCCAGAAAACTTCAGACGGCCGCAAACTGACCAGTATCCTTCAATCTGCCTGTAATTCCAGTTGCACTATGCTGTAATGGCCTTTGACAGTTATTTGATAAAAGTCAACATCAACTTTCTATTGCGAGGCTGAGGTTGGTGTGTGGTACAGATATATGCTTGGTTGCCTGGCGAGAATTGACATGATTAAATTGATAAATCCCCTTTCTTGGCTCTAGAAAAGACAAACTGCGGATTTCTAATATGGAAAGAACTGTTGATTTGTGAGTTTGTGCTGTCATTTCTTGTTCTCTTTTCTTTCTGCTGCCAGATCCAAACAAACCATCAGAAATTGTTTCCAGCACAAGCTATTTTTCGAATGTAAGCAACCAGGAAGGGTTTAGGAAAAATAACTAGCAGTCTAATTTTCTGTCATAAAGGTAATTCTACACATTGGATTCTTAGTACAGTGATGTTCTTGTCAGTTTTGGTCAGTTGAGTTGTTTTGTTGGAGTGGTTACTTTTTGACAAATATTACTTGCCCTAAAATTAACAATTTACATTTAGTCACCCACCTCTTGTTCCAAACCTATATGAATTTCTTGATAACAGATAATGTCTATTTTTTGCCATGCTGTGAAGTAAAGAAGACAAATAAATGAATTAAAATAATAATTATTATGTTAAGTAAGTAAAGTTACGTAAGTTAGATTGCAGTATTACCAAAAAATATATTTAAAAATGTTAAATATTGCTTAAAGAGACATGGATAAAGTCCAGTTATGAAGACCAAGCTTCAGTAGCCACTATTAATACAAGATGATCATTCAAAGGGGATCATTTCAGTAAATATATTGTTGCATCATTTCAAAGATGTTATCACTGATCCAGGTTAACATTTTATTTTTCTATAGTGTCAAATAGGCGACTTTTGAAGTGTTAAAGACCAAAACGACAAGGGGTTACTCTGGATCCAAATGTAAAACTTTGACCAAAAATCTCTTATTACTGGACAGTACGCTAGCTGACAAAAGTCTTGTCATCCATTCCAGTTGTAGAAGAAACAAATAATAACTTGACTTCTAGTTGATCATTTGGAAACGTGACAGATGGTCGATTTTTCAGGTTAATCGTCTGTTGAACAGCATCCCAATCATCACAAATACTGCAGAAGACCCACTGGAACCCGCATGGACTCAATATTTTCATAGAAATCAGTCAAGTTTGGTGAAGGAAAAATCATGGTTTGGGTTTACATTTAGTATAGGGACGTGCAAGAGATCAGCAGAGTGGATGATAACATCAACAACCTGAGGCATAAAGACATTTGTGCTGCCCATTACATTACAAACCACAGGAGAGGGCAAATTCTTCAGCAGGATAGCGCTCCTTTTTATACTTCAGCTTCCAAATCAAAGATACTGACAACAAAGAAGGTCAAGGTGCTACAGGATTGGCCAGCCCAGTCACCAGGCATGAACATTATTGAGCATGTTTGGGGTAAGATGCAGGAGGAAGCATTGAATATGATTCCATAGAATCTTGATGAATCTGGAAGTCCTGCAAGATCGCTTTATTTGCTATTTCAGATGACTTTATTAATAAGTTATTTGAGTCATTTCAGAGATGTATGGATGCAGTCCTCCAAGCTCATGGGTGTCATACACAATATTTGTTATTTTCCCACTGCACCATGACTTTATATTCTATACTGTACATTATTTCTGTTAAGTGACAAGACTTTTGTCTAAATAAAGTCAGACCTTACAGTCCTAATTCAATAATTAAAAGTCAAGGCATAATCATATTTTATTTTGGTAAAAAAAAAACATAATCTAGAAGCCTTTGCCTTTTATATAATCCACTACTGATACTAAATGATCACTGAGATGTCAAGTTATTATTTGTTGTTCCTAAAACTTGGTGACAAGTTAAAATTGGTGTAATCCACTACTTCCAGTTGTTTTTAACCATTTGATTTGCTTAAAAGAAAAAAAAGTATTATAGTTGGTGTTTGCCAAATTGGAACAGGTTGAGAGTGATTAAATAATGAAAGAGTTTTAATTTTTAATACAAACTGTTCTTTATGCTTACGTTTAAAGTGATGTCAGTTTACATTTGAATATGTAGTGTTTGATCAAAGAGCTACCTGCCCACATTGAGATTGCAAAGCATGCATACCATTTCCCATAATTCTATAAAGCATGCTTGTCACCCACTGTTCATAAAATTGGGTTAGGCAGTGCAAAGGCACCCCTGTGATTCTTGAGGGCATTTCTTGTACAGTATGTTTGAATACTGACTGAATTAATTTTCTTATCAGCAGTCAAAGCTAGCCTTACTGCATACACTTTCACCATACGTATTCATGCATGAATATTCTTTTTGTAGCCGGAGACACTTTATGTTCTCAAGATACTCGTATACATTCTGTTCCTTGAGGTATTTAGTTGAGTATGAAACAAGTGGGTTCCAAGTGCATTTCAGGTTCATGATCTTGTTCCAGGCTTAAAAAGATGGAAAGTACAACTGTATGTAAACTTTATTTTTTAGAAATGCACTTGATGCTGAACTGTCCATTTATATGATTTCACAAAACTAAAGTCAAACCTTTCATCTCTTTCTTTAGTTTTTCAAAATATGAAACTTTTAAACTTTAACTATCTTTTCTAAAATATTAAGGTTTTTTTAAGCAGTTTTATCTGACAGAACGGCATGAATATGCAGACACCTCCATTCTCTCAATAAGTTCTCTCATCCTTCCAATGGAGTTTGTTCTTCTGGGATCTAATCTGGGAACATGTTCAATGCAGCGAACACATTGCAAAAGCATTGAGTGCTTATGTAATTAAAATGTGAAAACAGTTTAATATAGGCTTCTCTGATACTGTGAATATTTCACTTAAATTTTATTAAGACTAGATTATTATTTTATTTAACAAGCCAACACATAGCCGACCAACAAGAGATACATTAAAATTAAGTTAAAAATTATAGCAAACAAAGTTTGTTTCAAAAAGATATTTTTTCCAAGAAAAATATACAAATTATATTTTTGTTTTTGCCCTTCCATTACTCAACTATATGTGTGGAGGATTTGTTTCGTGTTTTGGAAAAATAACAATTTAATGCATGCTTCATTGTAATTGTATCACAAATCTCAGTTATATATTTGCTTTTTTTTAATGTGTCATTATTTTAAAGATTATGTCTTAAGCATCTGATTTTTTCCTTGCTGCTGCAAATGATCATTTGATCCAAGTTCAGGTGAGAGACTGCTTAATTAGAGACCCATGGCACAGAAATATACATTTAGATTTCAAAGAAAATATCTTAATTTTAAAAAGGAATCATAAGTTTGATCCTATCCATGTCCTAAGGAATGCTTTTAAATAATCTAGTTATTAGTTGTCTGCAAGCCTCAGTGTTTATTAAGATTGAAATTTTTTTTTTAAATTGAGATAAGAAATATCGTTATAGCAACACTTGTGCCTACTGTGGGAAATAACGCTCGTCGTAGACATCACGGGATGACTGAAGGTGAAGGAATGTGTAGTCTGGCTCATATGTTACCCACAACAAGTCAAGATTTTATCAAGAAAAAATCACATGATCTGACATAGTGACTTTCCTAAATAAAAATCGTGTGATCTGACCGGGGCTAAAGTTGACATGTACTTGCAAAGTTTCTTATAGTCCGTTAAATGTCTGTTAAAATATTGATAAGCACATTTTTTGAAGTACTACTAATATAAATAAATAATAATAAATGATTTTTGAGCAAAATCAGCACATTCATATGATTGCTGAAAAATCCTACGTCACTCTATACCATAGAAATGATGCTGAAAATTCACAGGAATAAGTGACGTTATTAAATCTGTCAAAATACTTTTGCAGTTGTAAAATTTCACAATGTTAGAGTGCCTTTTCCTGCATTTTTGACTTCTTAAAGACACTGTATGACTGCAGATTAACCAATACGTCTCAATAAAGGAATTCTGCTTGTTTTAAGTCTCCTGGACTGGGTTCTCTCTCTTCACTCATTTATTATTTTCAACTAAAGCTTAGTAAGAGACTTCATTTAAAAGCTTAAAACAAGTCTAGATCCTTGGCTTTTAAACTGTCGTCTATATGCACATTTGAGAAATATCAGAACAAAACCAATTCAAGCTATTATACATTTAACTTGTCAGCTTGGTCACAAAAACCCAAACACCTTGTGTTTCCATCATGAATTAAATATAAAAAACCAGTTGGGAATTCCTGGTCTAATGTTGGAGAATGTGAGAGTTTGGCAGGCAGAAGCTTGTGTGACTTCACACCTCCGGCTGCAGAGATCCAGACAAAACAGCTGCTGTTTTCACCACCTTCACACATATAGCATATCTGAAAAAGGAACTACCTCAAAACCAAGTCCCAATGTCTCTCATTCCACTTGCCTCGGGTATCCTCCTCCATCCTATTTCACACCATCAGTCTAATTGGGTGTGTGTGGAGGCCGGGATAATTCCATATTCTTCTCATTGGCGCCTTCAGAAACCCTAATTGAATTTCCCTGGCATCCGTGGCCTGTTATCAGCGCTCCTGCGTTTGGTGTGGCTATGGAAATGGCTTCATTTGTATGCTGACCGATGAGGTACAATATTCTTAACCGTCAAAATGGATTAATCCGGACAGCAGAGGTGAGCTTCCTCTGCAAACCGGCTTTGATGGAATTTGCTTTATCACAGGTGCGCTTCCTTCAGATGGAAATGCGAATGTTTTGTGCTCTGTTCTGGGGGTCTTTCACTCCCTCGCCCTCTCTCACGTCCCACTTATCATCTCTTCCCTTGCGTGATCTCTCTAATGGAAAAGTTGGCTGTGTTAATATAAACGTCAGTTCGGCGAAGAGAGGAAATTTCACGTTTTTTTTCTCTTGTACTGCTCATTGAGGTACCTTCATTTGCTGGCTTTTTTTGCTGCATCTCTCATTTTTTCAGTTTTCTGTGTTTTAAACTCATTTTCTCTTTCCTATTTGTGCTGGTGATATTTTTTATGCATCATATTTCTATCCCTCTCTGTAACTTTTGCATCACGTTTTATATTAGTGTGATGCAACCAAGCATCTTTTCTTTTTTTTAAGTTTATGCATGCACAAAACTACACATTTTCAAAATCGACTTGGCTTGGTGCCTTTAGCACTACTCTGCTGATCGGCTTAAGGAAGCCCTGCATAATTAGCTGTTCTTAAGGATTTTAATTAGCTGTTTGAGGTGTGTGCGTGATTAATGTTTAAGCTGAACTTTGCAGGAACACAGATCTCCAGGAACTGAATCAGGCTGATTTACATTGGTACTGTTTGGATTTAAAAATTGCAGATGGAGCACTGCAGAGAAGAAATGCCAGTGTTTTAACAATTTTTAAAAGGAAACGTGTTAAAGCATATTAACTACTTTTACGCATTAATAATTTTTTCAAGATGGGACTTTTTAAATTGACTAACAGCTTAAGTACATCTATCATATATCAACACAAATATATCAAGACACGAATACTTTTTTTTTTCATACAATTGGAATGTGTATTGTTTAATTTTATGAAAAAGGAATCATTATTATTATTATTTTTTTTACTTTTATAAGTTTCCACTAGAATGGTAAAACTATACAGTGTGGAAGTATTTAATTTGTCACTATTTATTTCAGAAAACACATTTATAAAGCTGCTGTTGACTTACAATTGATATATATGAAAAATTAAGTTATGTATAATGACATGACAAGGGAAAAAGTTTTAAATACATGAAGAAAGGGATGTGTAAAAATTTTTATATGTTTATGTTTGTATTATTTCGATTTTTACCAAATCTGGTTCAGTTCCATGTCAACAGCTCCTTTGGAAATATTATTCCAAGGAAAAAATCAATTTAAAGCCTGCTGTACAACCTTAAAATATTCATTTTCATTTTTAAATCTTTATATTTTGCCACTATGTTTGACCCATCAGTGCTAAAGAATTTTTGACATCTAAGTTTTACAAAAGTAGACTCTTTACCTGATTTTAATAGACTTCATCTACAAGTTAATTTGACATAACACCAAAATGGGCATCTTGTCTCTAAAACATGCTATATATTAGATTTGTTAGTGGTGTAACAGGTCACAAATCTTTTGGTTTGGATCACACTACAGTTTTTGAGTCACGAATCGGACCATTTTTCGGATCAGCAAAAAAATAGGAGACAAATGTCATTTGCTTACCATTTATACAAATTTATTCGATCAAACACAAATTTGAATGCAGCTCTTTGAAGGATTAATATACATATGCAAATCATTTATCATTCATGTTGCGCAGGTTTCAGTTGAGATCACAATCTTTTAATGCTTAATTGTGCAGGTTTACACTGAATGCATTAATGTAGGCTAAACAAACAGTGGCAGAAAACACCTTGAATTAATAACCTAAGAAAGCATTTTGGTCCCACCACAACTTTTTCTGTCATTATTAGATTTTACAGTGAAGCCAAAATGCTTTCATACACGTGATTTGAATGACACGGGAGGTGATCTTTCTGCAATTGTTAAAAAAGTTGGATTAAAGGGTCATGACACCCCCCACTTTCGGTTAAAGTCTACTTCAGAATTTTTTCAAAAGATGCATGATTAATGGGCGTGGAGCTCCGCGAGCATAGGGCAGGAGTGGGCGTGGCCAGCAGGGGAGAAGGGGAGCGAACGACTGTTGTTGACAGTTAGCTCACGAAATGAGACACAAACCGTGAGGAGACGCATGAGTTTGTAGTTCACAAAGTTAAAATGCAAAGAAATAAACAGTAATTTAATGCCCTGCTACATTTGTTATTCGTAATTTCATATACGCATAACCACAATTTATATCATTATAAAGATAAGTGTGTTCATGTAAACACTGTAAATGAGGATTCTCCCTCGAACCCCTGGTCTAAATTAAAGATCTGAATGCAGACTCAGTGCAGCAGGTCTCCTGACCTGCCTATTTTAACTATTAGCCCTGCTGGTAATATAGAGGATTTAGGCAAACACAGCAGCACGGCGATGTGTCTAAACGTGAACAAACTCCTGATAAAAGTCAACGTCCGCCATTCTTCCAATTCTCGTACTGCTCTACCGACAAAAATGCTTGCAGCACACACACAGCTTTGCTGTATGATCGGCCCTGACAAGATCGCGGGGAAATAACATGCAACAAACCCCGTGGATCATGGAAATAGACACATACGAGTCTTCATGAACGGCTACTGCGTGCCGTGGGTCCGTGTCTCACAGCTTGCTTTAAACTGGCAGGACAGCCTTGCCTTCGGAAAGCACATGCTCTCATGAATAATTAAGCAGCCAGCTCTTCTCATAGGATAAGAAAACTCCGCTATGAATAATAATGAGAAACCGACGCGTCATCATTGCACTTGCAGTACTGCGCTACGTCGCCGATTTTGATCCAGTCCCAAAAATCATTTTAAACCCGGAAGCTGAAATTAGCTGACAAATTATCCATTTTTCCCCACAATTAAAGCTGACAGGTGCCAACATTGTCTTAACTGATGCTCAACACACACACATCTGTTAATATAAAAAAAAAGTTCTCCAGGGTATCCTGAACCTTTAAGTTAAAAAAAGTTATTCATTAAAATTAACTGTGGGTTGAGATCAACGAATCAACTGTGATCTGTTACAACCCTAAGATTTGTTAAGAGTTATAATCATACTCTATTCATATGTTTGAAGTCAGTTGTTATAATATTTTTTACAATGTATTTTTTTTTTAAACTTAAAACAATAAACATTATTTTAATCAATTAACATCAGTATTGATGAGCATTAAAGACATCAACCTTCTGAAAGTTAGTTTTGTTCAGTTCTCTTTTTGTTCAGTCATTGTACTGTTTGAAATTCTTCTGAAATAGCTGTTGTGAGCGGCTGATCTTTTGTACTGAGGATGCTACAGGGTTTTTGTGGCTCACCCTTGCCTTTTTCTCTTTCTGCATTGTTTCTCTTCCTGCCACCTGCTTCTTCACCCTGATCCATATTTCATCAGATGCATTATTGTATTGTGATCACGGATTCATGAGAGTGTAAATCCAATAAAGCTGCATGAACCGGTTCTCCTTAGCATTTCACTGTCGCTGTATAAATTTGCGCTGTTAACAGGGAGTGAGAGTCAGAGAACGTGTGTTTTCATTTCTCTTTGGCCTTACTTTTTGTGTGTATTTCTGCCTGTGTTTGTTTGTGTGTGTGTTTGCCGTGGAAAGAAGAAGAAAAACCGTACTTGGGCGGATTTAGAAAGTGAAGCTGTGTTTGTTTGATCTTGATTTTTGAAGTGTTTTTCTTTCTTTCGAATAGAGTTGAATTCAGTGCGTGGTCCAGGTGGAGTTTTGGCGCTCTTGTGTCTTTAATGAGGAGAGATAACAGGCAGTCGGAAAGGGCCCGGCCCTCTTACTGAAAGGGTTACGTTGTAGCTGAGCAAGATGCCAATTAAAGCCGTCTAGCCAAAGTGAGATTCGCCATCCAAAAAAAACAAAAGCAATGCATCAAGCTGGCCTTAGATAAACTTGAAAACAGTAATAAGACATGTCATTTAAAGAGCAACTGGAGTCAAAAGGAAAGTTTCATGGTTTTGTTATATGCGTTTTACTTTCTAAGTTTGTATTTCTGAGATATGACTATGTATAAAATGTCTTGTTTTAATAACACAAAAACTGTCATTCAAGTTATTTAATGGGATTTCACACTTATCATTGGTTTTTCACATTAGATTCTGTTATCTTTGTTTTTTTTTTTTTTTAAATAAATGGTCTGTTTAGTCCTCTTTTTGTTTGCGACTAACACTAGGGCTAGCAATTATTGAGAATTGAGAAAATCTGTAATAGGGTCGTGCCGATGGCAGATAGACATCACAATGCTGAACCGGCATCGCGATCCTCCCCACCCGCCCCCATCACAGCTGCAACCTGCTCACCAAAAATCCACACGACCCCGTTTACACTAATACGCCTTAGTTAAAAAATGCCATTTTAGAATGAAAGCGATCCACGTCCACACTAGCATTTCATGTAGTATTTTTGAAAAGCCTTCCTTTCACACTAAATCGCTGAAAACACACATCACAAGACCACACACATACACACACACTCCATCTCAATATAGTTGTTGATATTTAATTAATCTTGTCTCTATTTAACGACTCTTTGGTCTTTTGATTCTATCAGGTAACGTGTTACAGCGTCAGTACACTGCTTCAATCATTGGCTTGTCGCTTGTACTTAGTATTTTTAGCGAAAACCTCAGATATTGTTGGCTGGTTACTGTTGGTTGTACACCTTTTTCACCAACCAAGTTTGTCGATGCCATTATAATGACACAGATCACTCTGCCTATTCATGCCAAAGGCCTGCGGGAAAAGTGATTGACAGGTGGTAATTTGTGTGTAACTTGTCTTATTTATTTATGATTTGGTTATGGGTAAAACAAAGACCATGTGGGTCAGGTGAAACTCCAGGCTACAAATAACTAATTGGTTATGAATTAATTAATTATTCATGAATAATTATTTACCTTTGCCTATGACAAAAATGCCATCGTCCATTGCGATGTTTCACATTAGACATCGTACGATGCCAAATTGGTCGACATCACCCAACCCTAATCTGTAATTGGCATGTACATCTTGTCATCAAAGCACAATTAAGTGGTTCATCACTGCCAGTGGTGGAAAGAGTACTGAAAAAATCATACTCAAGTACAATTACTTGCCTAAAAAATGTAGTTTAAGTAGAGTAAAATTATCTGTTGTAAATAATACTCAAAATATGAGTAAAAAGTAGCCCTTTTAAAAGTACTCGAATAGTGAGTGTTACAATGTGTAAAACTGATGCATTTACATGTAATTTGTGGATGTGTGGTAACAAAACATTCTGTAGTGCTGTTAATTATTGTCCAGCAGGCACACAGCGTCATAAGACGTTAATATTAAGTTAGATTTAGGTTGTGATGTCAGGTGAGCAAATTCAATGTCTAGCCAGCGTCTAAGAACAACACTGTTTTGATGTCCAATAATTATGACAAATTATGTTGATATTTGGTTGATTTTAGGTTGTTAAAAAGTGACCAAAATCCAACATTGAGCCAACATCTTAAATCAATGTCATATTGACGTCAAATACTGACATTTATTCATAAAGTATGGCAACCTAATCCAACATCTTATAGTGGTAACATCCACACAACGTCAAGCTGTAACATCATTAGACGTTGATATTTGGTTGATTTTAGGTTGGACGTTGAATATTGAAGTCAGCCTGACGGTTCTGACGTCGATCCGATTTTCATTTCCAAACAAAATGCTACGTCACCACAATGCTGGGGTACAACGTCAATCTGACGTTATGTTGACATCTTGTGCCTGCTGGGTGTTTAAAACCATTATGGTCATCATACAGTAAAAGTCTGTCATCTTCTCATCAGTGACCTGCATCTAAACAGTCTCTGGGTCAATGCCTTTAAAAATTTTGAACATCTTCTTTTGCGATTTGATTGGACAGGAATTACTGGACTGATTTTTCTAATCTCCATAGACAGGAAAAAATAAGTAGTGACTGCAGGTTGAAGGAAAGTAGCGGAGTCAATGGACCGATACACCACTAAAAATGTATTCAATGGAGTGAAGAAGTACGAGTATAAAACTACTTAGTAAATTACAATTCCTGAGAAAAACTACTCAGTTACAGTAATTTCAGTATTTGTAATTGGTTACTTAACACCACTAATCACCACATAATGCGGACGATGGCCGCCCGAAACTTGCTCCATGGTACAGTTATTAACCTGGTTCTCAATGGTGTTTTTTAGACACCTCATCCACCTCATCCTCGAATACCTGCCATGAGTATAACCGCACTCACCATCTGGGGGCAGTATAATCCCTCTCGTAGGAGAACTTACCAAAGTAAAGCCTGGTTTATACTTCTGCATCAAGCCGGCCACGGCGAAGGGCTATGCGTCAGCGCCGTAGCATACGTGCGTGGCTTTGCATTTATACTTCTGCGCGCTGTCTCTGTTGGTCTGCATTAACACTTCCGAAACGCTAGTTGGTAGTGAGTTGTAAATGTTCCTCTGTGTCGAGTTTCTTCGCTGCTTTTTTGCTTTTCCTGAACACTTCCGGGATGTACAAGTGGCTCAAACTCGCTCATTTTGGGGCAGGAACTGGCGGACGTGCAACAACTTTAACTATGAGGTAAACACAAAACAAAACTTTCCATCCGGAGCTCCTTCACGGGACTCCACTCTTGTAAACAATCGCTTCATCAGGCTCGCACCATTCACGCGGCTCTCCGTCCCCCCCAGACTCGTCAGCGCTACCAAGCCGACCAATCACAGAGCTTACGCTACGCGTCGTTGCGACGTGTAGTTAAATTTTTTGAGAGGTGCACGTCAGCGACGGCCACGGCGAAGGGCTATGTGTCAGCGCCGTAGCATATGCCGACGTTTGACGCAGAAGTATAAATCAGCCTTAATCCAGCATTAGTGCCTGAAAGCTTCGCCCCTTTGGCTACATGAGCAAAGCAGTGGCTGTTTAACGGTTGAATAAGTGCATCATCCAGATCATTAAAGTGCACTTTTTAATTTATTTTATTTAAGTTTTTTTTAGAGTTTTCAGTGTGAACACACTATTTACAATATTTATACTATAAAATGGCGTATAATAGTGCATACGTATGTGATTTGGGACGCACCTACTGAATTTATTTCATACACTTAACTGTTTGCTCCATCTGAAAGCGCATGCTGGAGATTTCCTAAAACTGTCTTTACAAACACAATGCACATAAAAATTGATTGTTTAAAAGCCCTAAAAAAACATAATTATAGGAACAAACCTAAAGGTACTCACTTTAGTGGTATATACTTTTTGCCAAAATTACTAAAACTATATTATATTCTTGGCTAAATATGCTCATTGTATGGAAGTACATGTGAAAACCTCACTAAGAGCCTATCAAATGTGTGAAGGAGTTAAAATGACACCAGAAGTTTCTTATGGATTTCCTTAAATTCCACTTATAGTCATACACGTATGAAGATCTGCTTTGAAGACATGCATTCCCAACTCCTGTATTGCCCATTCTTTACATTTTAAGGTTCTGTTTTTGCTTAATTTAGAGATATTTGGTTTCACTGCAGAGTTCTTATTTCAGTTGAAGTGCATCAAAGTTGACTTAAAGGCAGGCTGAGACTAATGTTTTCAGTGCTTTCAACATCTCAAGATACATGCCAGCATTGATAAAAATAATTTGTGTTACTTTTAAATAAATTTTTTAATTTTCCTGAGCAGCGTTTCAGAGCCGTGGAGTTCTTCATCAGGGACAAGTACGAGAGGAAGAAGTACTATGACAAAAATTCTGTCAATGGAGCCATTGTGAGTATTAGCACACAGCATTGATCTGTTGTTATCCAGTAATATTTTGTGTCTATGTTTGTGTCTTTGTGTGTGGCTCTTATGGGTGGGAAGTTACTCTAACTGTAAACTAGTCTGTCCCAATGTCATTATACACTCACCAGCCACTTTATTAGTTACACCTTACTAGTACCGGGTTGGACCCCCTTTTGCCTTCAGAAATGACTTAATCCTTTATGGCATAAACTCAACAAGCTACTGGAAATTTTGCTCAGATTTTGTCTCTTTTGATTGATATGATGGTATCATGCAGTTGCTGCAGATTTGTTGGCTGCAAATCCATGATGCGAATCTCCCGTTCCATCAAATCCCAAAGGTGCTCTATTAGATTGAGGTCTGGTGACTGTAGAGGCCATTTGAGTGCAGTGAACTTATTGTCATGTTCAAGAAACCGGTCTGAGATTATTCACGATTTATGACATGGCACGTTATCCTTCTGGAAGCAGTAGTCAGAAGATGAGTACACTGTGGCCATAAAGTGGGCTGCGGCATTGACACGATGCTCAATTGGTTGATTGGCTAATTAGAAATTTGCATTAACAAACAGTTGGAGAGGTGTATTTTGTGGATGGTGAGTGTATATTCATATATTGTCTTTTTTCGAACAATTAGGTATTAACTGAAACATTGATATTTTTATCTGTTGGTCTATTTTTCATCCTTATTGTTAATCACTTAGAAAAGGCTTTGTTTTTTGTTTTGTTTTATTTTATTTTTTTCTGTCAGTCTGTCTGTCTCTTTTTGGTCAATATTTTTAATGATCTGTCACAAAAGCTTTTTTTTGTTTGTTTATTTATTAATGTTATGAGGTTTTATCAGCATTGTTGATTTATTACCATTATATATTTAGCTATATTTCATTTTTGACAGGAATGGAAACAATGCTGTGAGAGATAAAAGTACTGTTAGATAGATTGTGCTTTTTTTGTTTTGTTTTTTTGCTGTTTTTTTTTTTACTTTTTTTTTTTTACATTTTTTTAAACTGTCATGATGTACTATCTTACTTTAATATAGCACATACCATTTTAAAGATGGTCAGTCTATCTGCTATCTAATTCATATAATTTTCTACAATTTCTGATTGAAGACTCTGGGTCTAAAGCAAACTGTCTGAAAGTGACAGTTCTCTGAGGCGATGCGCTGGACTGAAGTCAAGCAATCTGTGCAACAAAGATTGAAACTGATCTTGCAGATTTAGTTGCTTTCATGCGTTTAGCAAAGTTGCAGTTTTGATATTGTAATGCACTGCAGCATACTCAATTGGAACATTGCATAGTGTGCCAGTTAGAAAATCCATCTCTACTATTTACTCTAGTTCAGAAGTTTGCAACCTGTGGGCCGTGACTGTATGGCAGGGGGCTGCCAGCTGTTATTAATACACTGCAAAAAATGCTGGGTTACACACAATCTTTTTGTGTTGGGACACCATGAAGAAATTAAGTTAACGTATTCGTTTTTACAAGTGTATGTGGATTGAACATAAAACAATTCATTTGCCCCAAATGAAACCTCAAGAATTGTGTTGAAACTCATTTTAAATAAGTAAATGTGTGATCTGAATAAACAGCAAAACAGACAAACAGTCTTTTTAGTAAAGAAATAATAGTTTTAATGTACAGTGCTCAGCATAAATGAGAACACCCCATTTTGAAAATAAAAGATTTTTCATCCTTTTCTCAGTGAAATTGATAGTTTCTTAAATAATGTAGAAAAATATTCTCTTGTTGTCAGAACTAACATTAAATTAATTCAAAATGAATTGTAAATCAAAGCGAAAACAACATTATTTTGTTCACCCCTTTCTTGATTAAAGAATTTTTAGATTTGGACTAGAAACAAGACAAAAAGAGCAGGTGCAGCGTAGCACATGTTTCTCCATAGTGGAATTGGTTTATCATGCCTTTACATGTTAGAAAGGCTCCAACACTTTCTGTTTTTAAGTCTAGTTTAAAAAACCTCTAATTATATTTACCACAGTGTGAAAGCTGTTATTTTATCTTATAAATTATTTTGAATATTATAATATTTTTTATCTTACTTTATTCACTGTTTTTATTTCATTTTATTATATGGCATAACATTCTGTTATTATTATTTTGATTTTAATTTGTATAAACTCATAGCTTTACAGCACTTAAGAAAGTGCTTTATAAATAGACTTTGACTCTCGGGTTGAGTGCAGTGCACACGCCACTATATAATTACAATCAACAAGGTCACATATATATTTGCTTAAATCTAACATGTATGTTGCACGGAAGCATTGGCAAAACTTTAGGTTTGTCGAAAAAAATTGATTCCACGCAGGTCTAATCTGAAAACTCTGCCTATTTCCTGATTGCTCCGCTTTATTGCATCTTCTTATTTTTCTTGTCACTTTTTCTTAAAAAGTGTCAGCTTTATTTCTCCTGGTTTGGTGACCTGTCGTGTACATTTTTTTTTTTTCATTCAATTCGTCCTCAGTTTGTGCAAATGAATGTGTCATGAAATCCCCCAATTTCGGTTCAGGTTCGGTTCAGGTCTACCTTCGAATTTTTTCAAAAGATGCATCATAATGGGCGTGGAGCTCCACGAGCAAAGGGCAGGAGTGGGCATGGCCAGCAGGGAAGAAGGAGGGGAGTGAACAACTGTTGTCAGTTAGCTCACAAAATGAGACACAAACCGTGAGGAAATGCATAATTTTATAGTTTACAGAGTTAAAATGCAAAGTAAACAGTAATTGAATGCCCTTCTACATTTATTTAAAATTTTATAAACAGATGACCGCAATTTATATCATTATAAAGATAATCGTGTTCATATAAACACTATAAATGAGGACTTTTCTCTCAATCCCCGGGTCTGAATGCAGACTCAGTGCAGCAGGTCTCTTGCCCTGCCTGTTTTAACCATTAGCCTTGTTGATAATCTAGAGGATTTAGGCAAACACAGCGACACGGCGTTGTGTCTAAATGTGAACGAACTCCTGAAAAAAAGACAACGTCCGCCATTCTCCAATTTTCATACTGCTCTTTCCACAAAAATGCTTGCTGCACACAAACAGCTTTGCTGTATCGGCCCTGACAGTGTCGCTGGGGGAAACATGCAACAAACCCTGTGGATCATGGAAACAGACACATACAGTACGACCCTTCATGAACAGCTAAATACTGTGTGCCGTGGGTCCGTGTCTCGCAGCTTGGCACTGGCAGGTCTACCTTGCCTTCGAAGAGCTTGTGCAGTCATGAATAATTAAGAAGTCGGCTCTTTTCAGAGGATAAAAAAAAAACGCCTCTATGAAATATAATGAGAAACCGCGCTCATCTTTGCAAACCCGGAAGCTGAAATTAGCAGACGAAAGCTCAAAATTATACAGTTTTTCCCACAATTAAAGCTAACAGATGGTAACTTTGTCTTAACTGATGCTCAACACACACAAATCTGGTAAAAATGTTAAAAAAAGTGCTCAAGGGTTTTGTGAACCTTTATTTCAGCACTTCCGGTGAACTGTCTTTCCATTATACAATTGCCACGTTTAAGGTCTGATTTCTTTAAAAATCAGTAATCTGCACTGCCTAATAGATATACAATATAAAGTGGGTCTCAGACCAGACAAGAAGTATTGCATTAAATTCCATTTTCCCCCTCCAGCTCCTTGTCTTTAAAATATGACAATTTATTTTTCCCCAGTATTTTCAATGGAGTTTCTGCGCTCGCCTGTTAATCCTGATGGCACTAGCGCTTCAAAACTAGTGGCTCTATACATCACAGTTTGTTGCTTTGCATTAGGTTTTGAAACAAGAAGCAAACATTTTCCTTTTGAAAAAATACAAATGTTGACAGTACAATACACTTTGAACTCTTGACACAGAAATATTTCCAATGAAACACAACAGAGAAACAAATGCACTATCCTTCACCAATAACTAACCTAAAGTTTTATGCGTTTTCATAATATTACCCTTTCTATTGCAGTGTAAAATGAGTTCCACTGTATTCTACACTAACTGTAATTTTTTTAAGTCTTTACTTAATGCACTCGACCATATGACTAGACAGTAATCTAGATAAGAAAGAACCATTGTCATTGTGTTAAATAGTCTTTTATCTCTTTTATGCTTGAACAACTAAAAGAATGCTTAAGTCTATTTAACTGAATGTATTGTAATTGTAACTGATTTTGTAAAAGAGCCTTATGAAATGAAAATTAGTCACATTAAGCTTTCACTGGAAGTTTATCATTTGCTAATAAACACTAGCTGTGCATTTAGCTCATTAAAGCTTTCTCTTATGTTAAACCAGTGTTTCTCAACCCTATTCCTGGAGAACCACCAGCACTGCATGTTTTGAATGTCTCCTTTGTCTGTCAAACCCATTATAGATCTTTCAGTCTAATGAGCTGATTATCTGAATCAGGTGTGTTTGGTTAGGGAGACACAGAAAATGTGCAGAGCTGGTGGTCCTCCAGAACATGGTTTAGAAACATGGTGTTAAACAACTTTCTATGACCAGCCTTAATCAATATTTAGTAATGATGCAGGGAAAAGTTGTTGACCATACTGACTTGCGTGCTGTGAAGGTGATTTTCACTTCATGATCATGCTTAAGAAGCTTAAGCAATCTAAACAAACAGCCTCCTTGTGGCCTTTTCTGATTGCTTGGGATCAGGAGAGACTGAAACATGGTTGCAGCGTGAAAGGTGTTCGATCAAACTCTGCAAGGCTGCCCTGTCCAATTACATTTCTCTCTCCACTTAAGCCTACCCAAGCAGAGCTCACTGACTGGCCCGCCTGAGTTGGCCAATTAAAGGCAGCACCGACAGAAACATACGTCCAATCAGATTTCAGCAGAGGGTGATGGTGGGGTTCGAACTTCGATTGAGGATTGTGTACAAGGTGCAATGGTCAGAGAAAGGCAAAATGGATACAAGATGCAAAATAGTAGCGTGTTGTGCACCGCCTGAAGAAAGACTGTGATTCCGGGTCACCCTCATCCACCCACTATACAGACAGCTTTTAAATGCAAATAAATTATTAAAAACAACTCATTATCAGTTTAAGGCATTTTGCTTGGTGTGTGGAGGTAGTCTGGAAATAAGAGTGAGAGGGAGAGAGAGAGAGTAGTGTGTGAAGAATAGAATGGACAGAAAATGTGAGAACCGTGTAAAGGGAGGGATTGGAGATGAATACAGAAACAGATAATGATTTCACAGACTTCTTTTTGGCTCTCCATGTTTAAAATTGATCGAGGTTTGAAAATGGGGATTCCTGTATGATTTTGCTCAGTATTGTCATCTTTTAGAGAAAAGTAGATAGCAGTTATACAGCTGAAGTCAGAATTATTAGCCCCCCTTTGAATTTTCTTTTCTTTTTTAAATATTTCCCAAATGATGTTTAACAGAGCAAGGACATTTTCACAGTATGTCTGATAATATTTTTTTCTTCTAGAGAAAGTTTTATTTTTTTTATTTCAGCTAGAAAAAGCAGATTTAATTTTTAAAAACATTTTAAGGTCAAAATTATTAGCCCCTTTAAGCTTTATTTTTTTTCGATAGTCTACAGAGCAAACCATCATTATACAGTAACTTGCCTATTTACCCTAACCTGCCTAGTTAACCTATTTAACCTAGTTAAACATTTAAATGTCACTTTAAACTGTATAGAAGTGTCTTGAAAAATATCTAGTCAACTATTATTTACTGTCATCATGGCAAAGATAAAATAAATGAGTGATTAGAAATGAGTTGTTAAAACTATTATGTTTATAAATGTGTTGGAAAAATCTTCTCTTGATTAAACAGAAATTGGAGCAAAAAAATAAACAGGGGCTAATAATGAACTACTAGTGTTAGTTACTGGTGTGGTACTAAACTTCATCTCTCTTTGAAGGTGCAATATGCAAGTTTGACACCAAGTGGTTGAACTAGGTGTTGCATTCCTGAATCAAAACTCATGCAAGCTCAGGTTGCCAGATTGAGGACTAACATAAGTGTGCCTAACTATCGAGATTTAAATGCTGATTTAAGGCTAATTTAAACAGTATTCTAAATAAAAACAACAACATGCAATAGATGGAATACTTCCCATAATAAAAGGAGTTTTTGTCCTAACCGGCACCTGATATTTATATTTTAGAAACGACATTATTTTTTGCGTCTGAACAACAGAAAACTTGATGACATTATCACCTCGGATACACCTCATGTGCTTTATTCAGTGTTAAATGCTAATATTGTGAGTTTGAATGCAATTTACATGACATTTATTGACATACTACTGAAATCAGCAGATAGTTCACTTCAGATCTGGAAAATAAAATAAACCATTTGAAATTGAACTTTAGAACTGTCAAATAATGCAAACAACCACAGATATCAGTGACTCAGCATCTACATTTAAAAATGTTAAAGAGGTTTATTATGTATTAATTAGGTTATAAACCTTATTCCGTGAGTGAGTGCATATTCTGCGATTCTTTATGGCTGTATTTAAATTTCTGCCATGTTTTGTTTTGTTGCAAACAGCCGAATTGCTTATCACTGCAAATCTTGTCAGGTAGCGTGTTGTTAGAAAACAGGGTTACAATGTAACCTGCTTATCTAATGTTTACATTCGTAATATTTATATAATTTGCCAATTAATAACCTCATGTGCAAATCCGAATCTGCGTCTCATTTCAAAGTCTGCTACTGTTCAACGGAGGTTGCATTTTGGTCACGGACGCATGCTTTAAGAGCCTTCCTGACTGAATGGATGAAATGTGCGATTTACTAACAAAGCAATCCGGGGTGCTAAAATATAATTGGCTAAACTAGTATTGGGTTAAAAGAACCAAAACAACGACGGCATTCCAACACGGAAAACACGTTTTTAAAGCAAAATATCTAACTTTAATTTTTCAGAAAAAAAGAATGTTCACTTGGCATGTTTCTTAAATATCTGCAAATTTATTAAAATATTTTTTTTTGCTTAAGAAGAATCAAAAACGTACATACAGCACCTTTAACTTCTCATTTTGACGTTGACTTTTCAAGTCTGAGATGGAAGCATCTGACAGGGGGCTTTAAAAAAAAAAAAATAAATAAGAAGGGAAAATCGATAGTTGCCTGCTTCCAGCCCAGGCAGGGAGAAATGCAATACTGCAGTCTTGCCTTGCTGCTTCAATTACTAAAACAAGCTCAAGAGAGTCTAACAGACCCTCCCTCTCTTTCCTTCTCCTTGTCTTCCGTCTCGTGGCAGTAATGAAAGTTCTGTGTGTTCTTCGGTGGAAGTAGATGGGGAATAAATGTGTCTTATTGAAAGCCTTATCACCAGTCAGCGCGCTCAAGTCATGTTCCCTCCCTGCTGATTCACACCATTTAAATGATTGCGCGTGTGAAGCCAACAGCGAAGCGGAACCTCGAAAATAAATGTCCCAGGATATTAAGCGTCCTGCACTTCCTTGTTTTGTTTTGATGTTTTCAAAACATGTTTTTCCCCCCCATTTCCACCGTTTGCTTTGCATGCCTTTTTCATTATTTCGATCAAAGTGTTCCTGGAGCATAGAAAATGCACAAAATGAAGAATCTCAGCAGAGCGTTTTTAATATCAAGAAGGGAATGTGTGAAAGATGACTGGAATATGAACATCACAGGCTCGCCTCTGCTATGGTGAACTTAACTTGATTTGTATATTTATTATTATTTTTCCGCCCTAAAAAAATGTTGATTTTTTAATGCCACAGAAGCGTTTGTACATGTGTGAATGAGATATCGGAGCGTAACTAATTCCGCCATCCCCCAGCGATCGGCCAATTCTCATACTTCTCACAGTCTCTTTTCTCACTGCAGTCATCCAAGCCTCATTCAGCCCCAAGTGACCTGGCCTGCTTGGCCGTTTGCACTGCATTATGGGGCATTTAGGTGTCTGTTCCTTCTATTACTTCTCAGCTAGAACTAGAATAGATAGCACTATTGTGGTATTATTTAATGGCTCTCTAATGAATATGGGCCCATGCTGCTGTGGGGCATAGTGCTGATGCTAACCCAATAAAAGCATATTATGAGGGGGATCCATCAGCAGGTAATGAACCAGTCTGGACGTTTCTGTGCTAACTTGGGCTATAATAGACCTACTTGTTCAGCTTGTGCTTTGTAGACACATGCTGCTGACAGGAACACTTCCATACTGGGACAAAGGGAAAGTCATCTGTCTTCCTGTGCCTTTTCCCTTGCCACGTCACCTGTTTTAATGGAGTGTTCTGGGTTTAATATAAGTTAAGCTTAGCCAACAACATTTGTGGTATTATTGAATAGCAGGAAAAAAACTGGATAGCCTATTGTACTGCAAAAAAAGTTTTTTTCTTACAGTGCTGTCTTATTTCCAGTAATAAAAGTAATTAAATTAAAATCAACCATGATTGAAGAAATTTAAGTTGAATTGAATCAAGAATTGTTTTCAGAAATACTGTAACATGTCAAAATTAAGCAAGGGGGATGTCCACTACTATGATTTCGTAATACAAACTTTAGTTCATTTGTAATGTAGCTTTGTGAACATGAACAACATCTCTAAAAGTAATACGCTAATTTTTTATTTTTTTTTACAGAGGCTTTTACAGAGTTCGCTTAGCAAAGCATACAGCGAACAAAGTTTGGGGACTACAAAAAATATATATCCAGCTTAATGAAGTCATAAACTTTACATTACATGCATACACCCCACACAGTAAGGATGTTTGGCCGGAATCGCTGTAATGTTATAACAGAGAAAGCTAAAAATGCTGTCCAAACGCTGTTATTTTCACAGCGCTTTTTCTGTTTCTGTATTTAGTCTTCCAAATGACACGTCACAAAGAGAGAAGGGCTTACAGCTTAATTTTATTTATGTTCCAAAGAATTATATAAAAGATATAGCTAGCATTTGACAAAGAACAGCTTTCAGAATCTCTCCCAGTTCAGTACTGGATTTGGTCAAAAACTCCTCAAAGAAGGCGCAGCTCCAACCACAATAGCAGAAGCTGTGGACTGTGAGCCTCAACCTTCAAGTATTTTTATTTGTTAACATTGAGCTATTACATGCACAGTGTCTAGCATTAATGGTATGTTGTAGCAAGGACATAAACATGGATGTAAACCATGGGAAATGCTGTTTTGAACCGTTAATAATTTAGCTGCAAATTCATATTTATCCATCAAACCGCTGTACACTTTGATCGTATTTTCAGTCTTTCTCTGAACATTCGAGCCTCCCTTTACGCAACCCACACCACTGAACCATTAGAGGTCGCCCCATGCTCTTAAACGCGAGTTTGTTCTGTGCTTTCGCTTTGTTTAGGAATGAAAACATGAAAAAATAAATATTAAAAACGGTGCGATTCCCTTTCCTTTTGATTACAGTTGGCGTCGCCCATCCTATACAATCCTCAAAACAGTCATATAATGGTGCATGACTGTCAGCTGACGTGCTCTATAGTGATAAACAGATTCTGTTTCCCAAACGGATTCTGTACATGCGATTTAAAGAGAAGAGAAAGTTTGGCTTTTGTGTGCATGTTTAAACAGACATATAAACATAATTAATAAAAATAACATATAAAGATGTCGATCTTGGTGTTTTTTTTTTTTTGCAAACACAACTAATTTTGTCTTAAATGAGCATAAAAAGTTAGGAAGGCAGTCGAATGCTTTCATTGTAATGTTAGATGTGTGCATTTTTAAAGTGACACCTCATATTTAATGTAATAAAAAAATCTAAATGAGAGATTCATTTGTTGCTCTTTATTCAGAATTTGTAAGTTATAACGAAACTGCTAATGAGATTTAGCTTGATTCTATTTCAGTATAATAGCTATTAATTTTAATAAGCTGAACTGTTTGCTAATGTATTTGCTGCTAATGCATATATTTATTTTTCTTTTGTTAATAATAATTTTAAAACGTATTACTGACCATTTATTTACTGACCATTTATTTAAATAAATCAACTGTTTATTTACAATAAAATGGCTCCAAATGAACATATTTAGTTTTTTTGTTTTTTTAAGGGGGAAGGGGGGTGCTGAAGGAATCCCTTATTATGGTGGGCATATCTCTTATTTCCCAATGTTGACAGGTATGCTGTAAACACCCACAATTTTCATCAGCGTGTGCATTCTCTCCATGCCGCCACTTTCTCTGCGTTCTACATCTCGAATAAAGAACTCATAAAGATATGTGAACGTTTTATGTTACTTACACATACTTATAATGCGAATATATATGAAAGACTCTTTTCGTGTTTTATTTTAGAGAGCAGGCGTGAGGTTCAGATGTGTCCTTTTCACTTTCTGTCTGATTCAGGTACTAAATTACTTTTAATTCACATAGCCATGATGTGTTAGAATGATTAAATTGTGGCCTACATTTTGTTTTGTGGAAAATAAACTAAATGTTTTATTTGGAAAATATTTGATCTGAATAATAAAACATTTATTCGATAATTCCATTTATATTGAATTCTTCGATTAACTTACAAATACATTATAGCTGTAACTATTCGGTAACTTCAGTGAGTAAAATATTTATTTTACAAATAAACAAATTAAAGTGCAAGGGCTAAAAAAGGACAAGGGAAAGTCCAAATTGTTTGGCTTAATGTTAAATTTACTTGTTTTTGTTGTTGAATTGTACCCATTCATTTTTTTTTACGCATTCATTTTTCTCCCTACCTCTCTTTCTTGCCATCTACATACCCTATAGCTAATGAAAACAACCTAAACAAACTGCCACAGCCAATGAAAGCGATAAAGTTAGAGGAAAGAGAAAAAAAGCAAGACAACAAAAGTGAGGGTATCTTCAGATTCATGGTAGATTCTACAACATGCACTCTTGAAGTACTAAAAAGCTTTGATCTCAGGATTCAAAAACAAAAAAGTGTGCTGAAATATTTTATTCAGTTTAATATGAGGTTTTCAGTGTTTGTGTTTGGCTGTTGGTTATTAATTAATTAATTTATTTGTTTTTATTTATGTACTTATTTATTTAAGTGTAGGTGTATTTATGCATGGATTTATTTATTTATATTTGACCAATTCTATTGGGTCAAATACCTCAGACCTGGTCTTGTATCTGTTTGTCCTGCATCAGTATAACAAATGAACTTGTACAAGTTTTTATTTTTAATGATTTTATTTTCATGTTGTCAGTACATACTGTATGTATTTTTTTCTCAAAAAGTGCAGTGTTTGGTACTTCATACAACATTAATCATAAGACATTTGTGCATAATTAGAGAGGAACTGTATTTTCATTCTTTTTTCTTTCAGTGTTCTGTTTTCAGGAATTCACACAACTCCTAATCTCCCGCAATTCATATAAAACTACAGAGAATTGAAAACATGACTCGGTTACATTTAAATAGCATTACTTTAACTAAAGAAACAACAAAACGGAATTTTAAGTGTTTTGTATCCATTTTCCACTCACAAAAATTGTCACATTTTGCAGTCTTCTAGTCCTATTATGCAAATAGTATTGGAATCATTTTTATTGCTTTGTCATCACAATTGATGCTATTTCTTACCTCCAGGCAATACAATTCACACTAAAACAGAATAGAATAGAAATCCATATTATTGAATGTGGCTGGGCGGTTTATATACAAATGTAAATGTACACAAGGAAGCTTTTCAAACATAGTCGTCTGATTTAATGCGATTGTTTGCAGTGGCTACACTTGTGAGTTAATTCTATTGATTCAAGGCAGTCTTGGTCCTGCAGTTTGACAGACTGACTGCAGATTCGGCAGATGGTCTCATTTCTTACGTTCACAGAGTCTTTTGGAACAGCTGGAAAAGTCTGTGCTATTTTTATCCAGCAAAATGTGTCCTTGATGATTGATGTGGCTGCTGAAATGTGGGCTTCTTCATGTGTGTGTATATATATATTTATTTATATGCATATTTATTTATTTATTTTATTTTATTTTTTGGATTATTTTTTGTTGTTTTTGTTTTTCCAGTTAAATGTCTCTGCATTCTTGAAAGAATATAAATTCACTTTGAGAAGTAAAACCACATTAAAGATGTTTTTAAAAATATCTCTATATATGTTTAAATTATTTTCCTACCCCTTTGGCAAGTAGGTTTTTCGCTTCAATCTTACAGTGCTTTACAATAAAGTAATAATAAAAATAATGCCATGGGGTAACAAATAAATTCCCAAGATGATAAAAACAAGTCTTGATATCTTAAGCAATGTTGCTTCTCAAGTGAATTTATTGTCTGAATAGGAGTGAGAAATACTGATGATAAAAAGTTCTATTTTTGCAGCGTATGTGACTGAGTGTATCAGTATATAAATTTTGCTTTTCCCATTTTCCCCACAGGCTGAATAATTATTCACTGTATAGTGATCGCTGCAGCCTATTAATTCTGTTTTCTCTCCTTCCGCTCTTTTCCTTCCACATGCTTTCTTCATCTTTCTCTCATTCTCTTTCAATTTCCCTCTTTCCCCCTCTCTCCTCTGGCCCTGCAGAAGTCCTCTGATGCTGCTTTGCCCTCAGTATCGTCTCCTTCTTCGCAAGCAGCTGAGAAAAGCAAACTGGAGGTACTGTAGCGATGTGCTGTGCGCTTCACTGATCTCAGTGCTGTGCTTGTGCTCTGCATGCTCTAGACTGCATCCCAATTTACATGTTTTCTATCTTCAACAGTATGCTTAAGTCTAGAATTATTGCTTTCCAAATTGTATAGTTGGAAATATGGCAAACATGTTCTATATTTGCCACATTTATGAAGTAGGCATTAGAGCTGAGCCTACTTCAAAACAAAACCTACTAATCAAAACAAAAGCATTGATTAGTATATTTTGATATGTGCAAGAATGAAACAGTCTTGAGTGTTTCAGTCTTGCGTTACTAAAAGTCAAATTATGACAGAAATCCTATACGTTTGTTTAAATGTAAATACTGATGCCTACAGTAGTGATCAAAATAGATTAAACCTAATATCAAGTGAAGATTGCATCAGTTACATGGTACAGTAGATGGTGTCATATGTATGTAAAAATGTCTTTGAATCATACATTTAGGGTTGTTATAATACTGCAATTCGGTACTAATCGATACTGAGATTTTTAAAAATGTCAATTTCTCACTAACATTTGAACGCTGTTGAGAGTTCTTAAGCAGCGCTGATTTGCCATTGTGTTTACATGCTTAACAAAAATGACTGTAAGGGTCATCAGTTCACCAAACTCACAGCTGTTTATGTAACCACAGATAAAAAGACACTGGATTGTTTTAAAGCCGCAATTCATCAACGGATTGCTCGTTTGTCAGCTTAAAGACAAACCAGCTAGTCGACGTGACTGCAATACTTCAATTTTTGTATATCTGTGTTTACACTCAGTAAACAGCAGTGAGTTCAGTGAACTGATGTCCGCTTGTGGCCAATCACAGTCATTTCTGTTGAGGCATGTGCTCAACAGCGCCTAAATGTTAGACGTGGACGTTTTTAACAGTAATATATACAGTATTATACAGGACAGTATTATATACTTTACTGACATATAGACTAATATTATTCCAAATGTGGAATGGATTATTTCAAGTTCAAATAAATAAAGCAATTTCTTCAGCGGCCTTGTTTGGCTTTGACAGCTTTTAGTGTTACTCTGTTTCATACTATCATAATAATAACTTTTGAATACGGTATTTATGAACATGATTTCTGCAGGAGTCATGTTGGATTGGATGGAATAAAGTCAACAACTCCCATAGTTCCACACGCAGTAATGGCATTACCAAACTACGCCTTTGATTGTTGTGAAAACGCGCCCTCTAGTGGTGAAAATTACATATCGTGCCTTTATGGCTCGGTTCCACTGACTGGTACATTACGGTATGGGTCAGCTTTATCAGGCTTGCGTTTACACTACCAAGGGTACCCTTTTGGTGGGTGTGTGGTGTATGACAGAAAGTTTCAGTCGCATCATTCTCGCTCGAGGAAATGTCTACAATAAAACTGTACGGGTCACTCACATATCATATGAAAAGCACTTCTCACAAAACAGAGGCTTTACACACATAAATACTTGTGAATAAATGTTTATTACTTACTTTTCTATAAACAGGATTTCAATGAGTGTAAAATAGCCTACTGTAGCGTCTGTGATTATATTAAATGAATAAATGAATTAACATATATGAACACATACAGACACAGACAGTCTCCGATATGTTACCAACTACATAGCAACTACACACAGCAGATATTTAGTCCTTATTTAGGTTCCAAACAACACAAAATATAGCCTACAGTCAGAGAAGACCTCTGATCTGTGTCTGTAATCTTCAGCAGCATGTGTAGCCTCTGTTAAAGAGTAATTTTATAATTTCCATATTAGTCCAAAAGGTGATGATACAAATTAAAACAAGGCATTTTGTTAACGTTTGCTGAAGAAATAATGTGCTCCTTTTTTCCGCTTTCTCCTTTTTTCCGCGCTTCACTCTCGTGTTTGTCAGTGTCTGACAGGATCGGGTTTCAAAAGCACGTGAATAATCAAGCACACGCTATTATCATCAGCTCAAGAAGTTTGTAATTTTAGATATAGACGCACAGTGAGCGCAAGCAAGAAACTCAGACTGGCTCATAAAAAACTACGAGACCCAGGGTAGATTCTGCTCTACTCCGTAGCTTTGTGAGTGTTCATCAAGACGACGTCAAGGTTAGTTTGAGCCTGGATTGACCATGGCTCTTATTATATGTGTGTATGTATATGTATATATATGTATATATATGTATATGTATATATATGTATATGTATATATATCAATGACTGTAAAAAATATGGACGACGCGACAGCCCTTTTTCCCATTGAACGCCTTGAGGGCAAAACGCCTGCTTGACGGGCACAAACTGTCGCAAAAGACTGCTGAAATTGGAGCCAGACATGCGCAGAAGGACTGTCTGATGGAGCCAGAGGAGGAGCCGTGAAAATGAGCGGAGTCGAGCTTCCAATCAAACGCTTTATGTAAAATCAACTACGCCCCCCGAACTTCTCAGCATGCGTTTGCTGTCATATCAACACAAATGGATGTAATAACGTTAACAAATATGAGGGTTTTATATATTCAATCGCGCCAGCTCCAGGCCGCAGCGCATAACTTACTCGCGGCGTCGCAGGCTGATTCCGGCTCGCATGCGGCAGCGCCTGCTCGCTCGGCCGCCGCATCTGGCTCGATTGACTCGGACTGGAATCGGGCAGTGAGTCCAGGCATCCGGAGTAGGTCCAGCAGAGGTAACATTAGTCAGTCTGAGCTCTAAGAGATAAGTCTCCGGCAGGCGAGAATCTAGCCGGAACTGTGTTTTGCTATCTGGGTGGCTAGGCGTGTATCAGCAAACTAATAAAGCCCGAAAAAAGCCCTGAACTTAGCGAATAAACAGTGTTCCACCAGGATCAAGTATGTCAGAAACTATAGTTTACTGCTGAACTCATTTTGTCATGGTAAAATAACACAGAAATCGAATAATAACATTTCAGTCTACTTCAGTCTCCTGCCGAAGCTCAGACGCCGCGCTTTGAGAAACTGTCAATCACAGCTGTAAATCACGATGACACGCCCAGCATTAAATTACTGCTAAAAACAAACTGTTTACAAAAATGAAGATTTGCACCTATTTCAGCACAATAACCAGTGCCTTAATCGACCAGAACCATCTTTCGGGACATTTTATTGCAAGTGTAATATTTTTTTTTATTTGGGCTCAAGTCTCCTTCATTAACACGGAGGAGGCGGGCTTTATGACTTGTACTGCAGCCAGCCCCCAGGGGGCGATCTAACGGCCGAAACCTTCACTCAAACGTAGGCTTGCGGCACACTTGATATATATGTATATGTATATATATATATATGTATATATATGTATATATATGTATATGTATGTATATGTATATATATATATATGTATATGTATGTATATGTATATATATATATATATATATATATATATATATATATATATATATATATATATATATATATGTGTATATATGTATATATATGTGTATATATGTATATATATATGTGTATATATGTATATATATGTGTGTATATATATATATATATATATATATATATATATATATATATATATATATATATATATATATATATATATATATTAGGGATGTAACGGTATTGTAAATACCGTCATACCGCAATATTAATTTTTTTCGATATTACTGAAGTCGCATGACTCTGTAAAACTATAGGTCTTCTGAGAAAATTTGCTCAGGCGAATGAAGCGAACGGGAGGTAGCGAAAACTACAATTGCCATCAGCCCATGCTTGACCATCAGCCCTTGCGGTCTGTTGTCGCTACAGATCCAGTAATGCGGAAATGGAGTGTGCTGCTAGAAGCGGGGATGAAAAGAGCTGGAAAACTCTAAGGCCCCGTTAACACTAATGCGTTTTAGTTTGAAAACGCATAAGTTTTGCTACGGTTACGCCAACCGTCCACACTACGCCGGAGTTCTCGAGCGCCGAAAACAGAGCGTTTCGAAAACGCTGGAGAGGCCGGTTTCATTCTTGAAACGCTGCTGCTCCGTCTCATTGTGGATGATGGAAAACGGAGACATCTGAAAACGGAGGCGGGGCTGCAGATATTTGCCTCTCTGATTGGGGCTTTTCCTGAATATTAAGTAGCCTAACACGCACAGTTAAGTCCTGCATTCTCTCCGTGTAAGTTCAGACTTTGCAAGTTTGATCAAGGCTGCAGTCTCTTCTTCTCAGTTTGATATGGAAAAGCAGATTATACCGAGGACACGGGTAAATCTTTAAAGGGAACAGTGTACTTTATAACTTCATTCACATCACCCTGGCTTCGTTGTTTCACTTTCTCAACAATAAAATGTAAACATGATTTAAGGAACTGCCTATTTTCATTTTAATATTAGCAACTTAGACAGCAGACATGTTGAGGCGTCGTGCTGCATAAGATAAGCGTCATCTTCACTGTGTGGATATTTATAACAAAACGGAGCCGATAACAACTGCCTCCTTTCAATTTCAGTGAAAATACGAAACACAGCCTCTCTTTTGCTGAGTATCAGTTTTAGGATCGATAATGGCCATTTTAAAAGTATAACATACAATAAGTTTATACATTATAGGAAATAAAGGCAAGCGATCAGTCAATATACAGAATGTACGTGGTTACATTAATCATTAACTTATCTTTGCGCTCAGCCAAAACACGTTACCTGAGAACAAGTAATAGATTCCAATGCCCAAAGTCAGGGAATATGTCGTTAGATAAAGACAACAAGATAAATGAAATATCCCGTTTAATAAATATAGTGAGATTAGATCCAGCGGGAGATGCTTGATGAGAAGTCCGACTAGCAGAGCTCTGATCTGGGTAGATGGGCTGAGTGTGATTAAATGTTGAATGTCATGAGTTTTCAACAGTACTAAATTGAAACTTTATTTTTTTTACATGGTTTAATAATTTTTTGTTATTAAAATTGAAGTTCCTGTTTCAAAGCTTACAGATAGATGGCTAATTTGTATGTCATTGACACTTTTGGCACTTTTTTGGAGTATTTTCATAAGTTTTGTTTTTTCCTGTAAATGATTCAATAAATACCGTACCGTGACATTCATACCGAGGTATTACCGTACCGTGAAATTCTGATACCGTTACATCCCTAATATATATATATATATATATATATATATATATATATATATATATATATATATATATATATATATATATATATATATATAAATTAATCTCTCATTAATCTCTCACTATTTATATATATATTTATATATTAATCTCTCAAAATTAATGTTTTCATTCTGGCTTGTTGCATAAGCGGATGATACAGCCATATCACCAGGCCCGGATTGGCTAATCGGGAGGACCGGGAGAATTCCCGGTGGGCCGGTCCGTTTTTTGGCCGCGAGGGCCGGTGTCCCTAGTTCCAGAATCTGTAGCTCTCAGCAGTCACACTTTTTAAAAATAATTTATTTATTTACTTGACCACAGCCTTCTTATTCATTATTTTACCACAGCTCTGCTCTTTTTATCTATTTTCTCGTAGCCTCATGAGCAGGATGCAGCCTGCAGGTTAAAGATGATATAACTAGATAAGTCACCATTCAACGTACAGCTGTTGTGGTACAGTGGTTAGTACGTTAGATTATGACGCGGCCAACCTGGGTTCGGTCCTTGTCTGAGTAACAATTTTTTTTTTTCATTTTTATTGTTAAGACATAATACTGTAAGGGTTGTTGAACATTTAAAGTTCTAAAAGAGCTGTTTTCTCAATAAAAGACGTGATAGTGTAATTAGAAACTGAATTGGAAATAACCTTATTTTAATATAGTCAGTGGTGAACTGAGGTGGGCCGGTCTGAGGCTTGAAACTCCAGGGCTAAAAAAGAGTCCCACTCCGGCCCTGCATATCACCCTGTAACTCTAGACCGGTTACTCACTGAAGCTAAGCAGGGGTGAGCCTGGTCAGTACCTGGATGGTAGACCACATGAGAAAAATAGGTTGCTGTTGGAAGTGGTGTTAGTGAGGCCAGCAGGGGAGCTCAACCTGTGGTCTGTGTGACATCTTTTGCCCCAGTAAAAGTAAAGGGGACACTATATGTTCAAGCCTTGGCTAGGTCAGTTGGCGTTTCTGTGTGGAGTTTGCATGTTCTCCCAGTGTTCACGTGGGTTTCCTCCAGGTGCTCTGGTTTACCCCACAGTCCAAAGACATGCGGTACAGGTAAATTGGGTAGGCAAAATTGTCCGTAGTTTATGAGTCTGAATGAGTGTGTGGATGTTTCCCAGAGATGGGTTGCAGCTGGAAGGGCATCCGCTGCGTAAAAAAACATGCTGGATAAGTTGGTGGTTCATTCCGCTGTGGCAACCCCGGATTTATAAAGGGACTAAGCCGAAAAGAAAATGAATGAATAATAATAATAATAATAATAATAATAATAATTATTATTATTATTATTATCATTATTATTATTATTTGTTGTTTCAAATATAAAACACTTTTTTGTTATTTGTTCATTTTATTAAACTAAATCATCAATAATAATATTTAACGAAGAGTGTATCAAATCTTTTACCTTTCTTTAATGTTCACTATTCCAGTGCATAATCTATTTGTCAAATGGAGCGTGTAAACCAAATTTAACTGAACAAACCAGAGGCGTATGTCTATTGATAGTTTTGGCAGCAGATTATAAAACAGCCTGTCGGAACGTTAATTTAAGCGGAACAAAGGGGAAGGTGACAGAGCCTATAGGAACCACGCTGGCGGCTTCACAATTGTTGTTGAAAGCACTGTGGTTGTATTGAAGAGAGTGTGGAGTCTGTTGCCTCTGTGCTGTGCTGTGGAAAGGAATCGATAGCACAGCTCTGTCAGCATGCAGAGGGGAAATAGAATAATCAATGTGCCCATAAAGAGCTCCAAACGGCCAATCCGCACCTTTCCTACAGGCCGGCTCTCCATTTGTTCCGTCTGCTGGTAATCATAGTGCCAGTCAGACACAGCAGCACCACTGCAGAAAACCCACTCTGATCCATCACTCCCACACCTTGACCAGCCTTACATGCAAATCTGTGAGAAAAAGAGAGCTTGATATCAAGGCCAAGCTTAATACGTGTTGTAAAAAGCCTTGGTAAAATTGTGTTTGAACTTAGAAACCACAAATAAAAAATGAATGGTTTAAAATAAGTAAATAAATTAAGTTTATAATTAAATGAATTTAAAGTTTTCTTACTTTACCTCACTTCACTAACAAATGATCAAAAATTAATTGTACTTAATAGATAAATTTAACTTGGAATCTGGTTGTAATAAGCTGATCTTAAAGGGATATTTCAAATAAAAATGAAAGTTCTGTCATTTACTCACTCTTGACTTGTTCAAAACCTGTTTAAGTTTCTTCTGTTGAACGCAAAATAAGATGTTTTGAAAAATGTTAGCTTGGAACCCATTGACTTTCACAGTAAAAAAAATAGTTTGGAAGTCATTGGGTGCAAGCAGAGCCAGCATTCTTTAAAATCTATTCTTTTGTGCTCATCAGAAGAAACCCATAAAGGTTTGTAACCACAACCGAAACTGTAAATAGGTCATTACAATCTTTGGGTTTAATTTAATTAAAAACTATGCCTTTAAAATGACTAGTCAGATGTCTAGTTTTCAGTACTCTTGTAATATGTTATTTTGTGTGTTTTTGCACAAGAATATTATTGTCTGAGATTTGTTAAAATTTGTTTAACACATTTAAATTGTGGTGAGGAGTAGGTTTAGGATGAGATAAAAAAATCTGATTGTTTATGTAGTAATAACAGGGCTTGGCATTAACTTTTTTGACCACCGGCCACTGGTAGTAGTTGTTCAGCATCTCTAGCATTGGCATTTTCACTAGAGATCATCTTGTTGGTAAAATAAATTTTATATTGTATAAATTTGACTTTGGCATGTTAAAATTGCTTTATTTAGAAATTATGTCCACACGACTCATTCATTTAACTTTTTATGTGTTGTGTATGCCATACCAGCTGGTATACACACAATGTTAAATAACTGAACTGAAGCGAAAGTGTGGAGCTCTGTGCTCATTCATTTCACTTTTTCTATTGTGTGGCGCTTGAGCAAACACTGGGTTGCAGGGATTACTCATGAGAGTTGTGGTTTCCTATCATCACCTTGCAATTAGTTGTTAATTCCAGTGACTTTTTAAATAAACTAAAATTAAAAATTATTTTCAACCTGCCGAAGTGGCTTTCTAATGCGCCACAGCTGAAATCTACCCTCATTCGGTGGGTTGGGGGCGTTTATGTCAAACTAATCTTAACTTGAAAGAGTGTTTTTTGTTTTTATTTGGTGCACACCATGATTTGGATGACACCTAGTGTTCATATCTATTCAAATGAGCCATGCTAACTGCGCAATATTAACTTGGTAATAGTGAACCAATTGTAAAGACAAATAAAATTCCTCTGCAACATGTCTATAACTGAAGAAACCTATAGTATAAATCTTACTGTGTGTTTCAAGCTGTGGTTGCCATATTTAAGCTCTCAAAGTACAGGCCTCAAGGCAGGATTGTACTCCTTGTGCCCTAAAGGCACCTCAGACTTGTAGCTGACTCCACTTTTTCCCCACCTTCAGTTTCTTGCGTGTGCATGCGTAAAGTGTTTGTGTGTGTGTGCAAACCTGTCCTGTCTCTGAGTACAGTTTATCCTGACACACAATATTTTCTGCTCTTCAATCTGACACAGAAGGAGAGAGAGAAGAAAAAGGAGGAGAAGAAAAGAGAAAAGGACACGGATAAAGAGAACAAGCCAGCAGTTCTGGAGAAGGTAAGAAATCTCATTACTGACCAAAAAAAAAAAAAAATGGAACGAGTGCCCTTTTTAACAAGAGATGCGCTTATGAATCATTTCTATTTAAAAAATCGTGTACCTGATGCTGATCACATCCATGCTGAGTCTCTGAAATGTGATCTCATTAGGGAAATGCTTCACAAATTTGAGACTTTTTTTGATGTTGTGTTTCGCTTGATTACTGAGTGTCTGGGAATTACGCATTAATGCACAGCGGCCATAAGGAAGATCACAGTCCCGTCTCTCTTGTGATGTCAATTTAAACACTCTGGGCACTGGAGTTTAATTTGTCTTGCATATTCATACATCTCTTTGCTGGAAATTAGATCACTGAAATCTCTGGGTTCATTTAGGTTTAAGAACCTCATGTGGGGAGTTTGGGAAGAACGTGGAGAGAATGTCAGATAGTTGAGGAACTTTATGCGAATAAGGTGATCCAGAAGACGCCACTTTTGGTGAATTTAGTGCTGAAAAAACATACTACTTTTGTTTCAGAATTAAGATTTGATTAGAATAGAATGGAGTAAATGAAAGTGTTAAGTGTTCAATTGTTATGGTGATAAATCAAATTCATCATCTTTCAAATTGAGGTAAAAACAGTAATATTGTGATATTAGTTTTTTGTTATTACAATATTTATCTTTAAAGTAGAATTACTAGATTTATCTTTAATATCACATGATCCTTTAAAAGTCAACAAAATATGCTGATTTGGTGCTCTGAAAAATGTGAAACATCTGTGTCTTAAGCCCTCCTCACACAGCCCCCAGATTTCAGCCACGGTCTTGTCATCTGAGATGAATTTGGGTAAAATTGGTGATCTTTAATTGTTGGTTTGACATGCTCACAGATAGCCATTTAGTGCTCGTTGCGATCAGATTTTTCCTCTGATGAAGTTCTAGGAGTGTCAGAAGATTTCAGACACTTTCTTGCAGTGTGACAACAGCTGCGATGAGCATCAATCCAAGAACTAATAGGAGTTTTCTTCCTGGTTTTATTATTGAGACTCGCTATTACAGTTTGTTTACATTTGCTGGGAGAATGCAGGATAATGAAAGTGTCATGGGTGAATGACGTCAAACTCCGGGATGTTTTCTTTCATGTTTGGTGTGTCTTCATTGTCCTTCAGTCTGACTTTTTGAAAGCTAAGATCTTACAGTGTGACATGGGAGCCATGTTCGTGCAGTCTGACATGCCACAATCGTTCGGGATTTAAAAAAATCGCACAGTGTGAGCCAGCCTTTACATTTATAGTACATTCTTATATTGGATTAAGTAAAAAATTGTGTTTCTGATTATAACTTGTTTTATAAAATTTTTATACATTTTTTACATTAAATACATTTTTCCTATTAAACCTAATCAAAACTATAATTTGAGGGTAATTCATAACTAGCTAACAAGTTAGAGAAATGTTTAGGTTTGTCCAAAGCAAGATTATACTTCTGATCTAAGGTAGATAACTATATAAGATAGTTTTCTACTTTGTAAAGTACAAAAAATATATATTAAACAATATTTCCACTTTGTGTGAATGTATTTTGTTCTGTTTTGTTATGAAGTTGTGTTTTTGTTGACCACATAAATATTTTTGATTTAGATTAAATTATATTTCATAGTTTGAACCAAAACTTAAATTATACTTTGAAAAAAAAGAGCTTTAACAAATTACAGAAATGTATTTTAAGTTGTTTCATAGTAGAGCTGCACAATGTTTCATTTTAGCATCGATGATATGCAGGATATGCAGTGTTGAGTTTGTAGTTAAATTTATCTTTTGCGTTTAGCATGAGAGTGTATTGTGATTTTAAATGCATTCAGGCATAAAAAACTGTACCATTTGTAACCTTTGATAATGATTCATCCTTATTTTCAGTTTTCAATGTACCTGAATACTGTTAGACTCTGAAGATGATAAAACACTGTTTATTTCAATTGTATCTTTATCTTTATTGTATTGCTCTATGCTTGCAGATGGTTTATTATATTTTATGCAGATGGACTGCCCAACAGAACCATCCTAATCGATCTAAAATTATAAATTCTTTTCGAATAAAGACATTTAAGTCATCTGGTGAAGTTGTATTTATATTGCAATATTCTTAGAGAATTCGAAAATTTCACACAATGTTGGATTTTTTTTTTTCAATATCGTGTAGCCTCAGTTCTTATTTTTATTTATTTTTCAGGACCCCATTAGCCAATACCAAGCTAGTGGCTATTCTTCCTGGGGTTTATCAAACACAAAACAAAAGTACAATAATGCACAACAACAAAGACCAATGAAAAACATAAAAACCTAAATTCATACATAACATCCAGATCAACAATCCACTTAATATTGGGGCATTAACTATTTCTTCAACGATTTTTTAAAACCTAATTTTGCTTGTTACAAAGCATGTAATGTCTGATACCAATTAATTTCATGTTCTCATTCTTCTATAAATCACGTTCCATTGCTTTGCATTAGTTTTTGAAACAGGAAGCAGAAATTTTCCTTTTGATGCATGTCTGGTGGTAAAATTATGACCAGCATTACTATACAAAAGTTGAAAGTGCAATACACTTGTAGCTCTTGACACAGAAATATTTCCTATGAAACACAACAGAGAAACAAATACACTATCCTTCACTAATGACCAACCTAAAGTCTTATGTATTTTCATAATATTAACCCTTCTATTGAAGTGTAAAATTAGTCGTTCATATTGCGATTTCTTTCAGTTTACTTAACTTTGACTAAAATTAAGCTTTTAATCATATAAAATATAATAACATTTTAATTAATTTCCAGTTTGTTTAAATTTAACTGGACAATACAATTTATTACATTTTTTTCATTCATTTTCTTTTCAGCTTAGTCCCTTTATTAATCAGGGGTCGCCACAGTGGATTGAACCGCCAACTTATCCAGCACATGTTTTACTCAGTGTATGCGCTTCCAGCTGCAACCCAATACTGGGAAAACACCCACACACTCTTGCACGCACTCACATATACTACTGCTAATTTAGCTTATTCAATTAACCTGTACTAAATGTCGTTGACTGACTATGACTATGAAAACTGGGGCTCGAACCAGTGACCTTCTTGCTGTATTACATCTGTTATACTTTTATATATTTAAAAAAAAGTACTGCTCAGAATAAGCATGCAATTTTATTTCTGCGTACATATATTGGTTACACAAATTCTGTCCATTATTTCAACATATATATATATATATATATATATATATATATATATATATATATATATATATATATATATATATATATTATACAACTTAAATATATATTTTTGAAACGTTAATATAAATAAAAATATAGTTAATTTTTTCGTTTTTGTCTTAATTTTGATAAGACTGTATGTATACGCAGGGAACAAAGTTGGAAAGAAAGAGAGAGGGAGGGTTGATGGAATCTCAAACTTGGGACACCAAAATCAAAATGTTTTTAAACCATGTAATTAAAAACAACAGTCTGAATATTTATTGATTTAATTTCTCCCTGTTAAAACTATGTTCATCATTATAAAAACAATCTAAAATTGCATCAAATTGACATGTAAGTTTGTGGCAATCAGAAATAAGCTTTGCATTTCTCCTACAGTAATCTTCTGCATGTACAATGACTTCTCCTAGTGTGTATTGACCGCAATCATAGCCCACACAGAAACAACCAAACTGCTGTTCATTTCAAGAGACAAACTCCCCAGAGTATCAGATCTCTAGTGCTTTGAGCGCTATCGAACGAGTTTCTTCCGCGCCACTGGACACGTACGGTAACAGATATTGCAAGCTTGACTTCATTTCTCTATACTGCAGAGATGTTGAGCAAACAAACAAACACTTCTTTAGATGTGCTGAAATGGCCACAGCAGCAATAATTTGAATTGTGTGTCTAGTTGACGTCGCACATTCACAACCTTGCAACACCAGAAAAGAAAAACCTGAGCAGGCATCTTACATTTGTTCTTGTGTAGCGAACGGATCACTCCAGGCACCTTGCTTTCCTTCAGGCTACACTTCCTAAGCACTCACAGTCAAGCACACACACACACACACACACACACACACACACACACACACACACACACACACACACACACACACACACCTTTCCCTCCCCTGAAACTCAGTTTTTCAAGGGTCACCTGGGATTGTGACGCAGAAAAACAAGTGCAGAGGAAAAATGGCATTTGTGTGTGGGAGAAAAGCGAGTGCGTGAGGCGCTTGGGAATGTGTATTATTGTCATCTGTCTGTCAGGGAACACAATGGCTGTGTTTGATTGACAGGCAGGAGGACGAGGATGGGTGGCCCTGAGTGAGGAAAGAGTCACAGAGAGGACAGGGGGCTGTGCTTTTTCTTTAGCAGTGTCTTTCACTCTGGGTTATTCTCTTTCTCTGCATGGCTCCTTATCCTTCATGCTCTGTAAAATCTTGAAGCGATGCGAGTTGAGAGGCACTTGTGCAGGGCAACATTGGTGACCCTCGAGCATATGAAATAAGAATATGGAAAACTAGTTGTTGTTAGAATCTTGTTAAAGGGAAAAGTGGTAAACACAAAATAAATGTGCTGCTAGTATTTACTGCTAAATTAAACTTCTGTCAAGTGATTACCGTAACCCACAGCGTATGCCTGGCACATAGTTATGCATTTATACTTCTGCATTCTGTTTGTTGCCCTGCAATAACACTTCTGAAATGCTAGCTGGCCATTGGATTTATGTTCCTCTGTGTTGTTTCTTTGTGGCTGTTTTTTTTTTTTTTTTTTTTTTACATTGTAATGGAAATACCTTGTTACTTAATGGCCCATTTCCACTGAGTGGTACGGTTCGGTATGCTTTTATGACCGTTTCCACTGTCCAAAGGTACCCAAAAGCGAACCGTGCTGTACCACCTACCTAGCACAACATAAGGATACCGAAAGGCGGAGCAAGTCTTGCAACTGAGCGCTATTGGTTTACAGAAATACGTCACTAGCTTGTGCAACAAGCCAGGAGAATGAAAACCACGGAACCAACATTTTTAAAAACAAGGCTGAGACATTACCCTGTAATAATATATACATATAATAATCAGCCATGGTCAACCCGAGCTCAAACAAACCTTGTCGTCGTCTTGATGAATAGTCACAAAGCCAAGAAGAAGAGCAGGATCTACCCTGTGCCCCATAGTTGTTTATGAATGCCGTTAAAAAGCGTGAGCCGTTTCTCTTTCTCGAGATCGTTCACCATGCAACTATATTTAAAATGACAAACTTCTTGAGCTGATAATAATAATGTGCGTGTGATTATTTAAGTGCTTCTGACATCTGATCCTTTCAGAAACGGACAAATGTGAGACTGACATGCGAAAAAAAGGAGATGCTGGAAAAAACTAAGAAGCAAGTGATTCTTTTAGCAACCTAAAACATGAGTAAACTGCCATGCTTGACTATTATCAACACCTTTTGGACTATTATGAACTCGGAATGATGGAATAACTTTCTAACAAGAGGCCACATGTGCTGGTGAAGAGTAAAGATAGAGATGAGAGGTTTGCACTGACTGGGCTAATGTTGCGTGTTGTTTTTGAACCCAAATAAGGCCTAAATCTATACTGTATGTAGTTTTTTCTGTAATTGGTAACAAATAGGAGACTGTATGTGTTCATGTATGTTGCATTTATTTTTTTTACATAATTGCAGACATTGCAGTAGGCTATTTAGCACTCATCATTGATCTGCAGTTATTATCAAATCATGTTTAATTAAAGATTAGTAATGAACATTTATGCACAAGTATTTATGTGTATGATTTTGTGAGAAGCGCTTCTCATATGCCATGTGAATGACCCGTAGAGCTTTGACATTTTCTCAAGCGAGAATGACGTTGACTGAAACTTTCTGTCATACATCATTGGTACGCTTTAAATGGAAATGCAAGCGTGATAAAAGTGACCCATATCATACCGTGCTGTACCACTCAATGGAAACGGGCCATTACTGTACAAGTAGCTCAAACTCACTTATTCAGAGACGAGAACCGGCAGACATGCAACAACTTTAACCATAAAACACCAAGCAAATGTCTCCGTCTGGAGCTCCTCCACGGGACTTGACACTTGTTAAACTCTCACTCCAACAGGCTTGCAACTCTCCCACTGCTCTCGGGTCCACTCACACTCATCAGTGCTTTTTTGAAATTATTTTTTTTAGAGGTGTGCCTCAGGATTGGCGTCAGCCATTGTGAGGGGTTTTCGGCTGTGCCAGACCATCCACTGTACTTGATGCAGAAGTATAAATCAGCCTTTACTCGCCATCACTCTCATTTGAAATTTGCTTGTTGATGAATACTAGTCTCAGAGTTTGGTTTAGTTAAGATTATCACGTGATTGATTTGGTTTAATTCAATATCACTGTGCATCATGATGCAATGACCATGCTTTCAACCAACAATTTTTCATTTTACTTCACAGTAATGCAATTTTGTCTATTAATTCAAGCAGTCAGATGTATGAACCGAACCTTTAATTTTACCTGCTCAAAGAAAATATGCTTTTTGAATGCATCAAACAAAACCCAAGTAATGCTGCATGCTCAAAAGATAACAGGAGCATTTAGAACAAGTACAGAAAAGCAAACAATAAAAGTGCATAGTACAAATTAACCTACTGAAATCAAAAATAAATAAAGTGAGGTACCAGCATTTTCCCGCTTGCTTTTTTGAGTTCTAAAACGGCTTTGATTGGGCATTGTGTTCACATACTCAACAGAAACGACTGTAATAGGCTCTTTCGAGTTCACAGAACTCAATGCCGAATTGTCTGCATCTCCTTTGCAATGCATTGAAGAAACGGTTCATTTACAAAGGAAGATATTTTTAATCAAAACTGCGAGAACTGTCATTCTATTAAAAATCTGGTCATCTAAAAATAGACAAACTTAATTCATGCACTGAGTTGTTTATTCCTTCTAATGTGAACGATTGCTTCATATGATAAACATTTAATTTAGTGTTTACTGTTAATTTAGTAATTTAGCATTTAAATTACATCATATGCATGCTTGCTTGTCACTTGAGAGCCAGTGAAGTTCCTTCTTGCATATCCAGTAAACCAATGAAGTATGTTCTCAACCATCCTGCAGGTGTGGTTAAACTGTTTGCTGATCAATGTGTAATGTATTTATGTAATGTGATTTAAATGTGTTCATCAAATGAAGTTGCGATGCACTGACATGAACATGTAATTATTATCATTTTTTTAAAGCTTTTATTAGCCTGCATTGTTTCAGCCTATTTGACTAGTCATTTTTTTAAGTTGATTTCACGTAAAAAAAGCCATTACATTATCTTTAGTTATTTAATATAGTCAGAATAAAATGTAAGTTTTTGGAAAATTAGTATAGAATATGTGCTTGCTGTTTATTTAGTACAGTGTCTTTGAATGTGCCTGCTCCTTACCTCAGTTTAGGGCATACTCACACTAGATACAGTTGCCTTGAACTGTGCTAAAGTGCGATTTGTTTTATATTATTTTTAGCAGTTTGGGATGCAGTGATGCAGACAAATATTTTGCCAAATAGATCCACCACTTTTGACGCTCGTATATGTTTAAGTCATCGTTCTGCAGGTACTAGGAGTTTTGCTAAGGGTGCAGCTGTTGTGCAGTGAGGGGTCTGCATCTTTAATAAACTATAACAGTTTGTATTCATTGAAAAATTAGATTAATAAATCCATATGACAAAATCCCTTAAAAGTGAAATTGCATTTTCAGTTTTCGGGCTCAGGTGCGCTTTGCATTCACATTACAAACGTACCGCACCAAAGCCCAACCAAACTGTGCTCTGGCACACCTCTTCCAACTGAGCCAGGGCTAGCCAACTAAACCTCACCCGGGCCTGTTTCAGAGCACTCACACTTGTCAAACGAACTGGGAAACGCGCTCGGGCACGGTTCGGATAGCTGAATGTGAGTGCGCCCTTAAGTCTGGTTTATGCTTCTGCGTCAAGTGAACAGTGCATGCCTTGCGCATTGCTGTGCATTTATACTTCTGCGCACTGTTTGTGCTGCTCTGCAATAACACTTCCCAAACACTAGCTCGCAGTGAGGTTTTTATGTTCCTCTGTGTCGAGTTTCTTTACAGATGTTTTGTTTTTTCTAAATGGTTCCTTAATGTACGAGTACCTAAACTCACTAATTTTGAGGCAGGAACCGGCAGGCATGCAACAGCTTTAATTACAAGGTAAACACAAAACAAAACTTTCCATCTAGAGCTCCTTCATGGGACTCTACGCTTATAAACACTCGCTCCAATGGGTTCATGAGGCTTTCGGTGCCGCCCAAGACGATCAATCACAAAGCTTGCGCTAAGCGTTATTGCGACGTGTAGTTACATTTTTTGAGAGGTGCACGTCAGCGTCGGCAACAGCCACAGCGAGGGCTATGCGACCACACAAAGGCTGCACCGAAACATGCGCGTGAGCTTGACGCATAAGTATAAATCAGCCTTAAGAGTCAACAAATGTCATTCAACAATAGAGATTATTGGTTTAGCGCCAGTCTAACATGCAGAACGAAAACTTGTGTATTTTATTATTATTATTAATATTATTAATTGTTATATTATATATTATTATTAGTCGTATATTGCAAAACAACAGATAATTTGCATCCAAATGTTAAATTTGCAAATGCAGAGTTTGATCAACAACATTTAATTCTGATGAAATGTATACGGCTAATAAATTTTCTTACTTTTTTAAAGTAATTTTTTTTTTAATCCTAGCTTGCTACCAGTAGATGAGTGACAATTTTATTTCCACTTTCAGAACAAACAAAGTCGTTTTTGGCTTTCTACCCCGCTAGTCTACAATCCTACACTCCAGCCATCTGTCTCAGCTCTACTTGTAAGTGTGGTTGTGTGTGTTTTCTGAAGTGTGGGTCACAGTGGAGAAGATTGAAAAATGCAGTGGCCTTTGGAAGTCCAGCTGCAATCTCTCCGCTTTCCGCTCCACTGAGTCAAGAATATTCACAGTCTTTGTAACTCCTGGAAGGCGACTGGGTGTTAAAGGAGACAGAGTTGCTACTGCACGGACACCTCCTGTTCTAGACTAGTCTTGTACTCTTCCCGGAGAGACGGAGATGAGATGAAGGAAGAAGAGTGAAAGATGAAGGTATGAAAGGAGACGTCCTGACAGGGCAGTTCAGTACCTCAGAGCCTTTGGGGCTGCTGGTGCCTGTGGCCAAACGTGATGGCTTATATGTGCACATTCACATTTACAAAACCAGCAGAAGGAAGTACATTCAGCCAGCTGTAGTTGATGGTTCATCTGTCTGCTGCAAGAGTAGATTGATCTGAACATTTTGGCTTTGAAACCAAAGTACCAGAGGCTTATACTGAATCAATAGCGAATCGATAACTTGGGCTGGGGTTGCTCAAACTGCTCTCTTGGGTAAGAATGAGAGTGTTATTTATTTAAAAGGGTTTTATTGTGTGTGGTAAAAGCTGTAATGCCAAAATAATTTACTACAGACAATCTACATTAAACTAAAGAAACTATCACAAAAACAAAAAACAAATTTGAAATAGAAAATTTTGCTTAAATTTGTATAATATAGTTTAGTTATTTTTTTATTATTCCATGGTCTGTTGAAATTCTTGACTCTGATTGGCTGGAGGGTGTGCATTATTTTTTGTTGAACTGCACAAATAGTTCCAGTTAGTTTAGTCACAGTTCAAAATAAATGCGATTCTCCCAAATGTTTGTAGTTATCATTGCAACTTACATGTGCTGCACAGGAAATCTATGAGGACTGTACAGGATATCCTCAAAATTTGAAAAATACTCATCAATTATGCCACAAAATCAATTTTTAAGAGTTTTTTTTAACCGAGAAAATAGTTATTTTAAAGTCAAATTGTTAGTTTATCTATATATAGATAGCATGTCTTTAATATCTACTCTGAGCTCCAGGATGTCAGTGGCAGCTCCGCGAACAGTTCCCCGCCGACAGAAGCTTTATATCGGCCAGACCATCTCAGGAACTGCTGCTGGATCTTATCTCTTGCATGTCTGTTGTTTTAAATGTGATATATAATTAATCGTTGGTGTGTCTAATGGCCAGCCTTTGGACTTTTGAACCTATTATTTGTTCTCAGTTGTATTTTCTTGGGCAGATCGCAAAGATAAGTTTAATAATTAATTCATAACCGTAAATAATGCAATATTACTATGATCCTGCGTGTTTGGCTAATTGCTTTTGTTTTAGAGAAGCAAAATAAAGCAGAATGTTCTCTTACCTGTGCCGATATGTTTTTTTTTTCTTTTGCCAAACTTCCCTACATATTTAACAGCAATGATTTCTAAACAGACTTTGGCTGCTTTCTCTTCAAAATGCATCTTATGTGCCCTTGAACTGGTGTTTCGATACAGCTTTGTAAATGTTTTATTTCATATATATAAACTTGTATAGATTAAAGTGTTTTTAATAAGCACAAGGTTATTCAACTTAAAGCAATCATCGCTGTCTTTTTGTTAGATCAATTCCATGAAATCCATTTGCTTAGCCTAAATCTTTTGCCTCCACGTTGTGCATTAAAATTCTTTAACACACAACAAGCCATTGATTATCCCTTACTTATATTATATGATAGGTGAAAAATGAACAATACAGAATGCCAAGCACAAATTTTAAAAGTACAACTGAATAAATTCCTCATTGCTCATCTAAAAAGTCACATGATTTTGCCTCATCTCAGATTGAACTTTAATAATTAAAACAAAAATGTTTCGATATTTATTGATTTAAAAAAATCCCAATTATTTTGTATAATTACATTCCAGAATTGATTGTGTTCCCAAATGCCTTCACACTCGAGATAACATGATTATTGCATTATTGATTACTGCATATTCCGTCTGCAGTCTTGAGCTTTAAATTTTATCATTGATAAATTGGACTGTGATGATTTTATTCTCTTAAACACTTGGAATGGAAACAGTGCTTCAATAGCAAATGTTTTACGCAATATTTTGAATGTACATAGCTTATAAGTAGGCTCACACAGAATCTGCGCACATAGAAATCTGCAGATTTCCGCACCATTTTTAGCCCATTATTGAGTGAATATATGTATTTACTTGTGTAAATGGATGTGCATTTATTTTTATTCATATATGTCAATATTTTTATTGTTAATAATAATAATAATAAAAATGATGTTTATTTGATTTATTTACTGTAAAATGCAGTTTGTAAAATATTATTTTCTGTCTTTTAGTAGATATATTAAATAAGAAACTTGCTTCGTTTACCAAATAAGTGGATCTGATTGGATTTGCATTGTAAACATTAAATAAGTTAAACGTGTATTATTTATTTTTTCAAATAATAAGGTTTTAGTCATGATACTCCTAAAATTATTCTGCATAAATCCACTGATTTATTTGTCTTCCGTAGAAATAGCAAAAAATGCCCGGAGACTGTGTCTGGCCCTACTAATAAGAAATAATACACATTGCTTAACTTGCATGCATAATAAAATATTATTCAATCATTTTTCCTTGCATAGAAGCTGAAACCACATTTGCTTTTGAAATTCTATACATTTTAAAACCTGATGGTGCATAAATGACACGCTGCACCTTTAATTTGTCCATTTTTTCATTATATTGTATTACTCCACGTGGTTTTGCCTCATCTCAGATTCAACTTTAACAATTAAAAAAAAAGTTCTATATTGAATAATTTGAAAGAATATACATTATTTTGGATTATTACATCCCAGGATTCTGTGTTTCCAAACACCTTCACACTCGAGATAACACAATTATTGCATTAGTATTGCATTATTGATTGTTGCATATTTCGTATGTCATCTTGAGCTTTAGTTTTTTATCAATGATCTATTGCGCTAATGTCCAGGGAAATGACAATTATATTCTCTTGAACACTGGGAATGGAAGCAGGGCTTCATTAGCAAATGTTGTATGTGATATTTTGTATGGTAACATTGCTAATAAGGAATTACATATTATACAATATTCATAAAAAAAACATTATACATAAATTTGTTCTTGTATGGAAGCTGAAACCTTATTTGCTTTTGTAATTCCATACTTTTAAAAACTCTAATGGTGCATAAATGACACGCTGCACCTTTAAGAATAAGACATGTCTCTTTTTCTCCGCCGTCGAGTGCAAACATTTTTCCACAGCTAGCTATCTATCAATCCTTAATTTGGCCATCCCTGAATGGCTGAATGAGATGCCTTGCGCGTCTCTTAAAACGCTGCTGTAGGGAACGAAGGGCTCCTGTCTCGTGGCATCTGATGCATATTTTCCCCCTCGACAACCTTCATTTGTCTGTCGTTGTGAGTTAATCTCCATACATATTTCCTTTGCCATCAAAGGCGCTTGCTGGCTGATGTTAAAATCAGCCAAGCGAGGACCTTACAATGATATTCATAGCCTCTCCTGAACCTTCATGACTGTGTGTGTGAGGGAGAGAGACACTGACTGTTACTTCTGCCATAGGCTCTCCTGATCCATTGGCTTCTACATCGCATGTAGAAATCGAAAGAGCCGTATGTTCGTTTCAGGGAATGTGAAAAATGAAACCCCAGCAAGGGAAACCAGCGCTGACCCCAGGCCAATGTGTAGACTGATTAAAATGGCAGTCTGGCTTCATGTGTGACAACGGAGGGATTTATAGCGAGTCTGCCACATATAACAGCCTTCAGACAAACATTCTGCCCATGAGAGAGAAAGGCGAGTCTTTCTTCGCTAGGTGTGACGGTTTGTTTAGCTGCGCGAACACATTCAGAGAGGTTTGTGTGATTGCCAGGCTGAGATGATGATGTAGACGTGAATTCAGTTGGCTGTAGTAGATGCTCCATCTGTCTGCTGTAGGGTTGGATTGATAGCAAATGCTTTGGCCGTGTGGGATGATGCCAGACTTTGATACCTCGGTTTCGATGGCAACAGATAAACAGCTTTGGATGACTGATTAAATGCTTTCAATAGAGGCGATGATTTCCATTAAGCTCGATATTTGTGGCATTTTTTTCTTTACATTATTAAAGATAAAATATTCCATTTTGCTTATTTGAATATAATTACAATTATTACGCTTTTAGTTTTTTCTTCTTTTTTATTTCTTTTTATTTTAATTTTATTTTTTTACTTGGATTGTAATTATAAATGTATTGATTTAAAAAAATGGAGGACAGTTTGTAATACATGTATACTGTATATATTCATATTCATATATTCATTATATGTTTTCATCAAGGACGCATTGAATTTAATCTAAAGATTTACAGTAAATATATTTAACCCAAGTAAAAAAAACTTTTCTAATGTAGCACTGAGTAGTAGACTGTAAATGTATTGTGCCTTAGATTTAGCTTTGGTCATAACATGAGCATTTAAATATGCAATATGCAAGTTTGACACCCAATGGTTGAACTAGGTATTGCACTCCTGGGTTAAAACACATTTTTACTTGGCTCGTCCTCTGTGAATGCTCGGAACATTGCCAGATTGACGTGAGACTATTGTGCCTGACTATTTAGCCTAAAGGCTGATTTTTAACTGTTTTCTAGCTAAAAGCAACGGTATGCGCTAGAAGGAAGGTTTTCCATACTAAAAGGAGTTTTTGTTCTCACCAACACCTGAAATTTGTATTTTAGAAATGGCTTCTGTTTCTCGCAGTTTAACAATGATTACCTCAGGTACATCTCATGTGCTTTATTCAGTGTTAAATGCTAATAATTGGAGTTTGAATGGCATGTTACATGACATTTATTCCAATGAAAGCTGCAGCAGATAGTTCACCTTAGATTTGTAAAATAAAATACACCATTTGAAAGATTGAAGTGTAGTTTCCCGAGCTTCTGAATGCTTGTATTTTAATTTTCTGTTTCGTCTGGTGCAAACAGCCAAATTGATTATTGCTGCAAATCTTGTCAGGTTGCGTGTTTTTAGAACACAAGGTTACAATGCAACCTGCTCACCTAATGTTTACGTTCGTAATATTTATTTTATTTGCTAATTATGGAACTCTGAGTCAAGGTTGATTAATATTTTTGCGACAAGCACACACATATTATCTGGTGAGCCTTTGCGCGGTCGCATACCCCTCACTGTGGCTGATGCTGACGTGCACCTCTCAAAAAATGTAACGACATGCTGCAACGACGCATAGCGCAAGCTCTGTGATTGGTTGGGGCCGAAAAAACCCATTGAAGGAGCAAGTTTTTACAAGTGTCGAGTCTCGTGAAGGAGCTCCAGATGGAAAGTTTTGTTTTGTGTTTACCTTATGATTAAAGTTGTAACCCTTCGCCGGTTCCCGCCTCAGAATGACCAAGTTTTAGCTACTTGTACATTAAGGTAGCAGTCAGAAAAAACAAAACACCAGGGAAGAAACTTGATACAGAGGAACATAAAAACCTCACTGCCATCTTTTAGAAGTGTTATTGCAGAGCAACACAAACAGTCCACCGGAGGTCACATTTCGGTCTCGAACCCATGCTTTGAGAGCCTTCCTGACTGAATGAATCAAATACGCTGTTTTCCAACAAGGCAACCTGGGTTGCTGAAATATAGTTAGCCTAACAGGGATTGGTCAGGTTAAAAGAACAAAAACAAAGACAGCGTTCCGGCACATAACTCACATTTTCAAGCAGATTATCTAACTTTAGCATTGTTTTTTAGATAAGCAAGAATGTTCACTTAGCATGTTTCCTAAATATCTGGAAACGTATTATGTTATTTTAATGCTTAAGGAGAGTCAAATACTGGCATACTGCACCTTTAAAATGAAAATGTAACATTTAAAGTGTAAATAAGCAATTAAAAGATATATTTGATTACAAACAGCTATTTTAAATCAACTTTAATTGCAACTGTTTTTCACAGCATTACTATTTTACAGTAATTTGATTAAACCATATTTAAACTTGTGAAATATAGTATGAATTAAAGGGTTTAAATACTAACATTATTCAATGTCTCATTTATTTCAATTCTTGTAAATTATTTTAAGATAATCGCACTGGACACTTTATGTTTCTTCAGAATTCCACATCTATACAAACTAGTGCTGCACAATATATCGTTTTAGCATCGATATCGCAATGTGCGCATCTGCAATAGTCACATCGCAAGATCTGCAATGTTGAGTCTAAATTATAGTTGAATGCTAAGTTTAACCATAATCCATTTGTTAAGTCTTTGTTTCAGCATTTAAAGAGTGTTTGGGCACAAAAAGTAGGATGTTTGGAGCTGTAGCAAAGATAATTGTACTTTATTTATTCAATTTATGCAAAAAAAAAAAAAGTTTTTGTCTTGTTTCTAGCCCCAGTATTTACATTTCAGAGTAAAAACAAGATTAGTTTATTAACCCCACTGGCAGATCATTTAGCATGTTTTAAGGACTTATTTCTGCTGAAGGTAAAAACAAAACAATATTTGTACTTGATCTACAAGAAATTTGGAAGAGAATCAAGACAAAGCATGAAATACATATATTTTTTGCATTGCGATAATTTAATATCTGTACCTGAACACTGTTAGATTCTCCAGAAAACTGTCAAATAAAACTATCCAAACTATCTTGTGAAACTGTATTCATATCGAAATATTTATCGCAGAAAAATAAAATATGGCAATATCGGATTTCTCCAATATCGTTCAGCCCTAATACAAACCATAAATAACAAAAACATTTGTTTTTTCTTCTTTTGTTAGAATTCTGCACCATAAACTTGCTTAAAACCATGCTGGCAAGTAACCGTTGTACCAATAGACATGAATTAAATAAATAATTTTGACAGCATAGCAGACCTGGGAGATCAAGCATGGTGATATCGAAGGACAATAACAAACAATAGCCAGACACCATCAGATCTGAGCACTGTTAATGCAGCCTTGCGCTTTTATTGTCCCATTGCCTGAAATGTCAGAGTATGCTGAATAGTAGCATTCAGATCGAAATTGACAAAATGATGATATCATATCCAGTATTATTATCTTTTATACTGTGCAGCCCAAAGTCTGCTTGGCACTTCTGGTTCCTCGGCAACTGAAAACTGTTTTATTTCCCTTAGTAACATAGATATTCCTTACCAGCTTGATCTCCACAGCCCTGACAGGCAAACACCACTAATAATACATAAAGGCGTGCCCAGGACAGACATCACTGTTGTTCATACTTAGGGTTTGGGATTTGAACAAACTTTTAACTCAAAGTATTAAGCTGTAGCTTGTGACTTGCCATTGTTTTTTGAGTTATCAGACTGTATTTGAAGGATGATAAAAACCCAAAAGGACCAAAATGTTGTTGGTTTTGGCTTGGCTTTGGTAAACCTGTATCTTGCAAGCTTTTGCAGGCGTTCATATTTTTCTTAAAAATTCAATGGAAAAAAAACAAATGGAAAACAGTCATTAAATATGCAAGCTGGTCTGCTACAGTATGCACTATATTTTGGTGTTCAGACGTAATGGTTTCTGATATGGAGGCAGTCTTCAGCAGATGGTCAATAATGCTTTCTGGAATAGAGGTAATGCTGGATAGGGTTGTTGCCTTAAGGAAATTTCTCTCGCGGACAATTTGGATGATTCAATAGAGTGATATGCGGTATTACCACCAACCACCCAGGTATATAAAGTTTTCACTCCATATACAGCTCTGGTGTTAAGTTATTATGCAGTGTATTTATTTTAAATGATAGTGAGGCATGTTATAAAACTATAACAAAAAATAATACAAAATATTTTTAGTTATTAATCGAAAAACCAAACACAGCAAAACAGAAGTTAAAAAACATATTATCTGATTTGTCGAACTTAAACTTAAGTTGTATTTTTATTTGCAATTAATTTCAATATATTTTGACTAATAAATAAATGAATAAAAATAGTTATAAGTATAATAGTTATATATTATCTATACCTACAGTAAAAAATGCATATTAAATTAACTACACAGAAATCATATTCATACATTTTTTCAGGGGTATTTTTAAAATGTTTTTCACCTTTAATGTACAATACAGAGGAGATTACTGACACAAAAGTGAGGGAAGCATAGAGAGGGGATTGTTCGGCAAAGGAAAGGCAATAGGTGGGAATCGAACTCGTTTCACCGTGAACACCTTGGTGCTGTGTCTATACACTAACCACTAGGCTATTGATGCCCACATAGTTTAAATCAATTTCAAATAATAATAATAATAACAGTAAAAATAATAATAAAGCTAACCTATTTTAATAAATAATTGTTTTGTATTTTTTAAGTAATTGCAATATAATTTAAATTGAAATAACTTGTCTTTGTACTTAAATAGATGCCGATTGTGCTTTTGCCAGATCTCCTTAACAAACTTATCTTACAAAAAAATACAATTCCATAATCATTTTTGAAATATGAAAACATAATACAATAAAAAAAGCTATATCCCCAAACCTTACCTCTCATTTAAGGGTGAGAAATTTGTGCTAAAATTGATAAATGAGACCCCCACTAAATAAAAATTTATGAATTACTGTGAGATTTTGTTGCCTTAACTAAGCATGCAGCTGAAATGCATTTGGTTTCCTTTCAGCTTACTTATACGAACTATGCATGTACTTTATATAGATTCTATAGCAGTGGAAGAAGAGGAAACGTGGTTGATTTGTGAAATAATATGAAGAGAAATGTGCTGACTGTTGTTGTTGGAAGAAATGAAGGGAAGAGATGAATGCGTAGAATCCAGTTAGACGGCTCACCTGAGCACAACTCAGCTTTTACTGAAATTACCTTCACCTTCACAGCCACACACAAAAAAAAAACTGCTACTGTACACACAGACACACACTTACTCACACACAAACACTGTCTTCTTAAAGGATTAAAGAAGAAAGACAAGATAAAAAGTAAGTAGAGTTCAATTTAAGAATTTACAGATTGCATCCAATATTGCTGCAGTATTTTTTTATATTTGTTTTTATCGAATTGTCTTATTAGGTTTTACTTAATTTCCCCAGTTGAGTTTATATAATTCTATTTGTATCTATTTTAATATATTCTTATATAATTAGTTTAGTCTGTTTTTTTTAAAACAGAATGTTTTTAGAATATTATTTATTATAATTTCCTAAGTAATACATCTTTTTTATGTATTGATATCAATACATTTTATTTGCCTAAGCTGCTGTTCATGGTTCATTTAAGTTAATTCTTTATTTATTATTATTATTTAAATTAATTAGGTTTATAATTTTTTTTGTCTTTTATACGTTTTTTGTTTTATATTACTTGAGTACCATTTTTTATTATTTTTTATTTATATATGTAGATTGATTTGATGGATTGATGGATTGATGGATTGATTCATTCATTCATTCGTTCATTCATTCATTCATTCATTCATTCATTCATTCATTCATAGAACTAGCACTGATGCTATGTTCCATTTTGGAGCTAAAATTAAAGTGACATCCATGTTCGATGACCTATACCATGCTGTATACATTTCAGAAAACATACATGGATACATCCAGGGTTAAAACTACCAGTCCATTAACCCTCAGTGTGACTTTTGTAGGCATATCATGTCTACATATAATACAATCTAACAGAAAGGCTAATAAACAGTATTAAATGATTTACATTTGCTAATGCACTGAACAGCCATATTGTATACTAAAGTCATGACAGCCATGGTTTATCCTAGTTTTTCCCTCTCTATTACACTGATTAATCCAAGTTTATCAGTCCCAATTACATTTATCTCAACCTCAACAGAGTCTGTTTTGTTAGCAGTTGAAGTCAGATAGAAGGTATAGATTGGCTTTTTTTTACGTTTTTTACAGCTCAAAAAGTCTCTCAAAATCCTCCTTGTTTTTGTGTTTTTAGGAAAGGACACCTTTTTAAAATAAATATATTTATATACAGTTTTCAATTGTTGGAAATCTTGGAGTGTTTAGCCATAGTAGCAGCTTGTAATATGTTTCTGCTTTTTAATACTTATAGAGCAGCTTTGAGTTTACTAGATTGTGATTGCTTTTCCAGTGACCCCAGTAGACCATTTCCGGAGGGCAGCAACTGCCCGAGTAGCTCGTCCTGCCCGCCCGTCTCTCATTAAAACTCAGCGAGATGCTCATTAGGGTTTAAGTGGAATTAGTATGAAAAGCTCTCTCTCTCTCTGCGCTAATGAAGGCAGCCTCGCCACAATTGTTTTCATTTGCAGCGACTCTCCCTGAATGCAATCAGAGACCCTGACCGAGCCCCCTGCTAGCTCTCTCTCTCTCTCTCTCTCTCTCTAGTGCATTTTATCTTGTGCTTTTCAAGGCCACTAGGCAAGGTAACTGCACAAATTATCTTCGCATTTACACACCTCACTCTTTTTCTAAGTCATGTCCAGAATTCGTAAGCGTTTCATAGATATAATAATTAAAACCTCCACTATTGCTATGCTCAACATCCTTTTCTCTCGCTCTCATTGGTGCATCAGGCTAGGCTAGCATCTGCTTTCTCTCTAGGGTTAGCGCCCACACAACAACATACACCGTGTGTGACTCCACATGTGGTACCGCAACATGTTCCTGTGTGTGTTTTTTAGCTTTTAGAGTTGCAAAGACAGTCTCGCTTCTTTGGAACACCTGTCTTGCTTTCTCGCTCACTCATCCTCCATTCTTTTCCCTTTGGAAACGTAGCGTACGTTTTGGCTTTTTTTCCCCATTTGAGCAATGAATAAATTATCAAAGAAGAAACAAGCAGCGTTTTCTGCTCTGGCAACGCTGCTGTTATTTATTTATTTATTTTTTTGGTACACAGTAGTTTGTGTGTAGGATTCTGGGATTGGTGTCAGTGGTATTGTATGAAATGGGAAGCCATCTGTTTACCTGAGAAACACGTTGTGCATGTGTGAGTTGGTGGAGTAAGTGTGTGTATACGTAGAAAGCTCCACATATTAATCACACTCTGTGTTTGTCCTTTCGAGTGTGTGCGCGCACATATTTATTGCTCAGATCTTTCCATCCCCCTGCTGTTCTTGTGACAGTCTGCTGTCTAGGGAGTGCGAATTTCCATATTACTCAAACATACACACAGGTTTACTTGATTCCATGTAGAATGCAGCACATCCAGATGTGCATTCAGCTGCTGGAGAAACAGAAGCCCTTCCAAATCTAAGATGAATGCTGAATACACAGTCTGTGCTTCATAATGGACTTAAAACCTGAGAAGGTGCCTGGTTGATCACTACAAAAAAATAAATAACAACAACAACAAAAAAAGCTAGCCACCCTGCGTTTAGGCTAGGTATTTCTGATATTTCTGCTGTTCCTTTGGCAAAGCTTGGTTTAGGATTCCAGCGTCTTTAAACCCCAACTTCAGAGAGGCTATTCTGCTTTGATTGGTCAGATGGCCTTGTCAGATGCTTGTAGCATGTTGGAAAGAAATTGACCATTACCATATTTGAATTTCAGCTGCAAACGTTCTATAAATACAGTGATATAAACAGTTACAATGGTGTCAGATTTAAACTCTAATCCACATCTGAAATTGAATACAAATTAAAGACAGTTATGCACATAATGCACATTTGTTATAAACAAATTTGTACAGGAACTAAAACAGGAAATAAAACTGGAGGACTGTGTGACTAGTTTTAACATGAGCTGAGTAGGATTGTTGTTCTATACTGTACCTCAATGAGAGAAGATGTCCCACATCTTAGTTTGGTGGACATTTAGTGTCTGCAACCTTTTTACCACTGCTTGACTGGTGATGTTTTTTATATGCAGGGTCTCCACGGGGTCTTAAAAAGTATTAAAAGTCGATAAATCAATTATGAGAAAATTGAGGCCCTTAAAAGTTATTAAAAGGTCTTTGTCCAAAGTGTTTGACTCCAAAAAAGAATAAATATATTTATTTTCCTCCTAATATTAACAATGGTGTGCTCGATCCATGCGATGGTGTCAGTGGCGTAGCGCAAAATGCGGAGGCCCCCCTGCAGGGATCACCGACGGGGCCCCCAGTCGAAGGTGGGGGGGGTGCTTATACAGAGATATACACATATATCTATGATCGGGAGTTTTCCTGGATGTTAGTATGCAATTTTTTTTTTTAATGAAAATTATAATTTTACATCACTTTTCTACATTGATGGATCACTGATCGCACGGGCATTCCTGACATAAAGCTTGTCTTTGCGTGTACAGAAATGTATTATTCACCCTCGCTGTTAAATTTGATCTAATCCGTGTCCTGAAACACAGCTCCTCTTCTGCTTTCACTTCTCATACTGACGGAGGGAGCGATTAGTTTGTGAATGAATCTCCGTTGTGAACGACTCTTTCACTAACTTAGCCGACATTAATACACGTTTCTGGCAGCGCGGCATCTCGTTGACATATTTATTTTGCATTGTTTGCTGATTTTATTCAACAAAACTAGCATAAGCCGAGTATTTAGTGCAAGTTGGAACTGCTTTGCCTTATGGTGAATGCAGTAAGTGACTGCATTATCATCAATAACGTTACCTGTTTAGCACAAAGTTCAGAACATACAAAAACAGATAAAAACTTAATCTGACCCATGAAGTGTTCTGCCTTTGTGCTTTGTTTTCTTTGTTTGCTCGTTACTACACTCGTAGACAGCGCTAAAGTCCCGCATCTTCACGTTATAATACTGTCCTGACAAGTGCGTTTGAATGACATTTGTCCGGAAAGCACTGTACCAATGTGGCGGCGCTATAGACGCATGCTCAGGGTCCCTATGCGATATTTAGTGTATATATCTATGTCACAAATTGAGGAGCGGGGATGTTACGTCCTTTTAGATGTTAATATTAAACTAGGAGTAGATGACAATAACATACATTAGTTTAATGTGTGTGACAAGCGGATGGAGAAAGAAATAAACTGAATCAAATAATCACTGCACTTATTTATTGCCCATATATCCAATGAAAACCAGTGAAAATATATACAGTGAAAGAAAAATATTTACAATGATTAAATAATGAATTACCTGGGGGGAGAGGAAGTAGTTGAATGTGCTTAAATCAAAGAAATAAATATAACAAAACTCAGTAACTGTTTTCACCAAACTAAACTAAATATGAAAAGAAAAGCATGAAAAGAAACATCTTCAACGTACCAAACGTCTTAACTAAACTGCTCTAACTAAAAACAAAACATACAGAAAACAGCACATTCTCCTGAACCTAATGAACTAATACAAAATATCACTCTGAGTGTTGTATATGTATATCGCGCGACTTACTCACTCCTACACCTCTCCGAGGCATCACTCAAACATGTCAGTTAACTGGACAATTTCACAAACATGGTTAAATCGCAAACTTTAGACAAGAGCATTAAACAAGCAAAACACATTCTCTCAGACTAGCCCTCGCAAGAGAGACTGTCCTCACAGAGACCCACAGAAAGAATAAGAGCGAGAAGTGGCGAGAAGGAAAGAGACAGAGAGAGAGAGATCGCCATTGCAGTTTGGGCTCGGCTTTTAAACGCTACGCCAACCAGCGATTGGTGGCGCAAACCCAGCGTCAGCGGCCAACGTCATCAGCACGAAATGCGGATCCTCCAATGCCGTTCGTACCTGTAACACATGCATGAAACGACACACCCACATACAAACGAACGCACACACTTATCCAAAATACGTTCTGCAAGGGAACGTTACACTCACCCTCTTAAGACTAAACATAAAGCAACATTAAGCTCTAGATAAAGTGTCAGCAATGACATTTTCAGATCCTTTCTTATGCTTTATGTTTAAGTTAAAATTTTGTACAATCAACGACCAACGCATAAGGCGTTGATTGTGATTGTACATTCTAGACAGAAACACTAGAGGATTGTGGTCAGTGTATACTGTAACAGGCAAAACTGATGAACCCACGTTAACCTCAAAGAACTGCAACGCCAAAATCAAAGCCAAAGCTTCCTTCTCAATGGTGGAATAATTACGTTGGTGTCTATTAAACTTACGTGAAAAGTAACAGATTGGGTGATCAAAGCCAACATCATCTTCTTGGACAAGCACAGTCGGCACATCACTAAACAGCATCGGATATTCTCGCAACAGTTTGATCAAATCACGTCTCTGTGTTTCTGACAAAGTATTAAAATAATCTGGCAAATTATCAAGGATCTCCGAATTCAAAAGTCTACCACACATAGTCAAGTCATTACGAAACGTAAAGTCATCATCATCATTGTGACACTCACCCAGAGAAGGCAGCTCACTCACATCAGCAGAGTCACACACCGCAGTGACAGCAGCAACTAAGGGTTCAGAGGAAACAGCAGCAAGTTGTTCCTTTTCGAAATTACCAGACACTTTCCTAGGGTAATACAACTTGAGCATGTTAATGTGACAGGTGCGAAATTTTCTTTTTCGATCAGGTGTATTAATCACAAAGTCAGTTTCACTCAGTTTTTTCGACACCTTATAGGGGCCAGAAAAACGAGCGGACAACGCTGAACCGGGTACCGGTAGCAGTACTAAAACATCATCACCAGGTTTAATGTCACGGACAACAGCTTTTCTGTCATACCATCCTTTCATGTCCTCCTGAGCTACGGACAGTGACTCACGTGCAAGAGTGCAGACATTGTGAAAACGTTCTCTAAAACGGCTAACAAAATCCAAAATATTTACTCCTTTTGATTTTTCATTTAACATCCCATCTTTCAGCACTTTAAGAGGCCCGCGAAAGACGTGGCCGAATGTTAAATCTGCCGGAGAAAACCCTAATGACTCCTGAGTAGATTCACGAATTGCAAATAACATTAATGGTATTCCTTCATCCCAGTCTTTTTCAGAGCTCATGCAATATTTTCTCAACATGGATTTTAGTGTTTGATGAAAACGTTCGATAGCTCCCTGACTTTCAGGATGATACGCGCTTGATGTTCGGTGCTTTATGCCTAATGAGGTTAAAACTTGCGCGAACACTTTTGACAGAAAATTCGTACCTTGATCTGTTTGTACGATTTTTGGTAACCCAAAAGTAGAAAAAAATTTGATCATCGCTTTGATCACAACAGGTGCAGTGATTTTCCTAAGCGGGATGGCTTCCGCAAAGCGGGTTGCAGAGCACATAATAGTTAATAAAAACTGATTACCTGCTTTCGTCTTTGGAAGAGGACCAACGCAATCCAAAATGACGTGCTCAAATGGTTCGCCAACAATAGGGATCGGAACAAGTGGTGCTGGTGGAATCTTTTGATTTGGTTTGCCAGTGACCTGACAAACATGACAAGTGCGACAGTGAGAAACAACATCCTTCTTTAAGCCAGGCCAGAAGAAATGTTTAAGAATGCGCTTGTAAGTTTTTGTCACACCTAAATGACCAGATAAAGGGTGATCGTGGGCCAAATTTAGCACTTGTTCTCGATAAATTGTAGGCATAACAATCTGACAAACAACCTCCCATTCGTTCTCTACATCTCGGCTAGGACGCCATTTACGCAACAATAATCCATTCTCAATCACGTATACACTCAGGTTATTTTTCGTTTGTTTAAAATCCTTGTCAGCAGCAGAAAAACATTTCGTTAAGGACTCATCATCTCGTTGTGCATTTTTGATTCGTTCGTGCGAAATAGGTTCAGATAAAAGATCACATTCGGGCGCATCTGTGGGCGGAGTATTGTCGGAGCGCGTTTCTTTCTCAGCACCTTTAAAACTTTTAAAATCGACCGAAACAGGATTTTTCTCAGTAAACAAAGGTGGCAAAAAGGAATCAGATAATATTATTTCTTCTCCGATTCAGCGTTTTTGGGCACGAGTGACTACATTCGCTGAAAATACGTCTGGAAACGTGTTAGAAATGTCATCAGCAGGGATAAAACAATCAGGTTTATCAACCACCTCTGGCAAAGATGAAACTTTATCCCCGGCCAAGTCATTTCCGAGAATAAACGCAACACCTTTGACAGGAAAGGAAGGACGTACACCAACTTTGACAAAACCTGAAATCAAATCACACTGCAAGTGAATTCGATGCAAAGGCACCGTTAAAACACCCATCTCAATTCCCTGAACTAGAATGTTGGATCCACAGTAAGTCTGATCAGATAAAGGAAGTGCATTAGAAATTAAAAACGAGTGAAGTGCGCCAGTGTCCCTCAAGATTTTAATTTCTTTCTGCTCTTCAGTATTTCCATTTACAGAAATCAGTCCCTTCATTAAAAATGGCTTAAAGCCAGCGTCAATTTCATTTTCAATAGAGTCAAGTCCAGACAAAGTTTTCACAAAAGCTGCTGGTTTCATTTGCCCTTGCTGATTTTTTCGTTTAAGCACTAAACATTCGGAAATTAAATGTCCGATTTTGTGGCAGTAAAAACACTCTCTAATCTCTTTATTCGTTGGTGAACTACTTTTTGGACGTGCGGAATTTTGAGCTGTGAATGAACTCAATGTCTTGTCAGGTCGGGGTACAGAAAACACGCTCTTGTGCGTTAACACATACTCATCCGCAAGAGTTGCGGCTTGTGACAAAGTCGTGACTTTCTGTTCATTAAGATATGTGACAATTCTCTCAGGCAGGCAATTTTTAAAATCCTCCAAAAGCATCAATTCTCGCAGCGCATTAAAATCTCTCACATTGTTAGCAGCCAACCATTTATCAAAAAGAACTCCCTTGTCACGGGCAAATTCTACGAATGTTTGCTGTGCATTTTTCTTTTGGTTTCTAAAACGTTGTCGATACGCTTCAGGCACTAACTCGTATGCGCGGAGAACAGCGCTCTTAACTGAATCATATTTCAAACTCTCATCCAAAGTTAAAGCAGAACAAACTTCCTGTGCCTTTCCGACTAATCTACACTGTAGCAAAAGACACCAAACTTCTTTAGGCCAATGAAGTGCGGCAGCCACACGCTCAAAAACAGCAAAATAGGAATCCACTTCGGATTCTCTGAAGTGAGGCACTAAAGCAATATGCTTACTAATATCAAAAGCACTAGACGAAACATCACTCAAAAAACTTGCCGAATTATCATTAGCAGCAGGACTTACAGGATTTAACTGCACAGATCGGCCAGAACCAACCTTCATCGAGTCTAACTCGAGCTGTCTAAGTTTTACCTGTGTCTCCGCGTCGATTTCCAATTTACGGATATCCAGGCGCAGCTTCATCTCGGCATGGCGCGTCTCAGCTCGCTCTTGAGCTTCAATCTGCATGCGAGCCAGGCGGACCTTTAGCCTCGCATCACCCCCAGACTCAATTGAAGTCGGGGAAAATGGATGGAAGGGCGGCAAGCCTGTCTTTGCCTCGGTCTCCACCTCGGCATACTCACCCGTCTCCTTCTCCGCATCCACTAAATTATCAGGACTGTGTTCTACAGCCTCTGCACCAGCCTTATCGCCATTCGCATCAGGTAAATTTAAAATTTTGTGTTTAATCAAGTGCTTTAAAACCTCGTCTTTAATAAGGCGCTTTAAAGACTGCCTCACAACAGGAATGCGATAGTGCTCACCTATCTGCAACAAATCGTCTTTCCTACATCGCTCAAAAACTTCCAATGTCGGATTAGCAACAAATGTTTCTAAATCAAAAGTACTCATTGTCTAAATTCTCACAAATAGCCTACTTACTAACAAAAGACCAAAATTACAAAGAGAGAAAATGATACTATTTCACTGTCACAGTTTTTCTCCTTTTTTCTCTACACCATCCGAGTACACACACACAAAACTATTATCCGGGACTAAATTAAGATTTTAAATAATTTAAATAGATCCCGGACGAGCCCCCAATTATATGTTACGTCCTTTTAGATGTTAATATTAAACTAGGAGTAGATGACAATAACATACATTAGTTTAATGTGTGTGACAAGCGGATGGAGAAAGAAATAAACTGAATCAAATAATCACTGCACTTATTTATTGCCCATATATCCAATGAAAACCAGTGAAAATATATACAGTGAAAGAAAAATATTTACAATGATTAAATAATGAATTACCTGGGGGGAGAGGAAGTAGTTGAATGTGCTTAAATCAAAGAAATAAATATAACAAAACTCAGTAACTGTTTTCACCAAACTAAACTAAATATGAAAAGAAAAGCATGAAAAGAAACATCTTCAACGTACCAAACGTCTTAACTAAACTGCTCTAACTAAAAACAAAACATACAGAAAACAGCACATTCTCCTGAACCTAATGAACTAATACAAAATATCACTCTGAGTGTTGTATATGTATATCGCGCGACTTACTCACTCCTACACCTCTCCGAGGCATCACTCAAACATGTCAGTTAACTGGACAATTTCACAAACATGGTTAAATCGCAAACTTTAGACAAGAGCATTAAACAAGCAAAACACATTCTCTCAGACTAGCCCTCGCAAGAGAGACTGTCCTCACAGAGACCCACAGAAAGAATAAGAGCGAGAAGTGGCGAGAAGGAAAGAGACAGAGAGAGAGAGATCGCCATTGCAGTTTGGGCTCGGCTTTTAAACGCTACGCCAACCAGCGATTGGTGGCGCAAACCCAGCGTCAGCGGCCAACGTCATCAGCACGAAATGCGGATCCTCCAATGCCGTTCGTACCTGTAACACATGCATGAAACGACACACCCACATACAAACGAACGCACACACTTATCCAAAATACGTTCTGCAAGGGAACGTTACAGGGGAAAATAGGCGGGGTGGATCGACAACGCGGGGAATTCTTCACAAACTAAGGAGCGATCACAAACCGAAAGCCGCGAGAGCGTCAAAGTAGCCAGAAGTCATTCATTTTTTAACGAGAACCGGAGGCGAGAAACAGCGGCGCGTCTTTATTGGCTATGACGCGGTTCGGCGGCAAGCAATCAGAATGAAGTAGTCCACCGCTTAAGATGTGTTCAGAGCACACAGACCTGTGAACTTTGGTTCCGACCACAGTTGTTCCCAAGAGTTAGATTATTGCGGTTCCTGAATTTTCAATTATTGAAAATCGCGACGACGTGGGGCCCCCTAATCACGCGGGGCCCCCCCGCGGTGCGTGCCCTGCGGGCCCGTCCGCTACGCCACTGGATGGTGTGCTCGATCCGGGGTGCGTCCGGCCAAGCTCCTCTGTTCAGGTGGTGAACCACATGATGGCCTTGTAAATGAGATCTTGATATCAATAGGTTTTTTATCTGGTTAAATAAAGAAACGTATATATCAGTTGAAAAAGAGCCAATAGATTTCTACCATGTCTTTTTGTTGGTAATTTGCAACTGTTCCTAATGGGTGCTTGCATAGTTTAAAAAAATGTTTTCAGCCCTTCAACAAGAGCAGAAGGAGATTAAGAGCCTCTGTTTTGGAATAAATTAGCAAATGATGAAATGTGATAAATTTGGAATGTTAAAATATTCCATCGACCCTGGTTTTCCAAAAATGTTGAAAACTTTTTAATTAAAGTTTTTAATTGTTAAATTTCTCATTTAATCAAGTACACAATTAATAATCCTTGGAGAAGTGAAGTACGTGTTTGCAATCTGTTTGAACACAGGAAATGCTATAAATCAACTGGCTACTATAGATGCAAACACAAATTTGGCCATGGCTGCATTCTACTAAAAACAGCATGGCAAAAGAATTGTACAGTTTAATTTTTTTTTTATCTTTTTTTTTCATTTAAGTTGTGGTTGCTCAAGATGATAAGGTGTAAAAGAGAATTGAAAATGCACATCGCCTCCTGCTGAGATGCCAAAGGAAAAAGTCATATTGTAGGGGTCAGGGATGTTTTAGAATAGCAGATTGAGCATTGGTTGCTGGGTGAACAGGTGAGATTGCGCAGTTCAGGGGCTTTGACAGTTGCATTTTCATGCTAATAGAGCAAGACCTGCTGTTGGCATTATGCATGCGTTTAATTGAATAGTTCTTTTTGTGTAAGAAGAATGACCCTGATCACTGCACTTAATGAAGACAAGCACGTGCACCTCGCTGGTACAAGGCTGCTTGAGTGTTTACATTTGTGTGTGGTTTGTGCTCTGCATAAGAGTATGTGTAGTGCCGGCAGGTGATTATTTTCCCTTTGTAGTCTTTGTGAGGTAAAATGCATAATTAATGCAGATGAGATATTTAAATCTCAAGGCCTGGCACTAACCAGTGTCAAACACATCTTTTTTTCTCTCTCTTTTGCTGTGTTTACTACTCTTGAGGAGTCGGTAAGATGTTTTTGAATAAATATGCTCCGTTCACTAAGGCTACAATTACTTCATCTAAAGTAGAACAAAAAAATAGCAATCATTGGAACATTCTTCCAAAAACGTATTTACATTTTCATTTATTATCATTATCTTTTTATTAAAAAAAACAACAAAACATTTCACATTTTTAAAAAGCTTGTTGTCTGAAACAGCCACTAGATGCCACAGCATTTTGGAATGAAAAATCCAATTGAACAGCATATTATAAGTCTGTAAAATAAACTATTAAAAGTGCTGATGATTATGATAGTGTGTCGTCTTTCAAGTTGTAACTCAGCTTTAATGTGCTTTTTAAATAAATAAAAAAAGAAAGCAGCCGTTGCTGCTTTCACTTCAAAATGGCGGAAATACAGGGCTGTTTCTTGGCACTGCTGTTGCAATGGAACGTTCTATTGAGTGTCACCTCTTGGTCATTTTAAGCTCTTTGATACAATTCAATGGTAGAACGCATCCTTGATCACTGTCAGCTTCTTCATCAAATGATGTCACTTCCTCTAAGTCATAGCCTTAAAGGTGTATTACATGCATTTTATGTTAAATTTAATGCAAATGTGACCGGACTGATGGAAACATTTGGGCAATTGTACATTTATTTGTATTGTATATTTGTAGTATTTATTTGTGCAATTTATTAATAATTTCATGTTTTTAATCAATTGATGTAAACGATAACAAAAACTTGCTATTTCTGAAAGATTCTTTTTTCTAAATAACATTTTTTAGCATAACAAAACTATTAAAGCTGTAGGCTCAATTGAGCTGAGGACAATGACAGGGTTTGAACAATTGTAAAGTATTTTTAATAAAGAAAACAATCTGAGAAGAGCCAGCTTAATAACACATTCCTTTACAGAACAACACACAGAAATCAACCATCAGTCCATTTAAGAGATTTTTGGGATGAAATTCTTTTTATTCACTGTATTTATGTTTTTATTTCAGCGACAGATAATGTATCTTTCTGGTAGAATGTCCCCATTAACAGCAAAGCACATTACGATGCACTGCTCGAGAAACCAACATACAATAAATAGACAAAATTTAACATGAAAATACACTAATGCTTTAAAATTTTAATTTTCTTTTTAATATATTTACTTTTTAATTTTTAAAAGTTATAAAATAATAAGAAGAACAACACACTCAAAATTACACCATATATTACCAGTGTGTGCAAGAATGTGCATAAATACCTAATGCATTACTGTTAACAAATTGTTTTACTAAAACATTATACAAAACCTACATTGTTTTCATTTCTCATATTTTCTTTTCTACAGATATGACTGCTACTGACACAGACTTATGCATTAAAAATGACTTGATCTCTGTCTGAACAGATTCTGTGTTCTCTTTATTTTTTTCCCCCACATTATGCTTGATGGAGCACAATGAAATGAAAGAAATCACAGATGGCACAAGAGGCATTTTAAAAGTTGAATTGTATTTAACTTGGATCTTGATATGTGGTGCTCAGCTGAAAACATAAACAGGGAGATGACACCGTTCTGCAAGTCTGATACTCACAATTCTGATTGAGTCATACACAATTCATTGGAGTTCTTCAGGGGGTTTTTTAGACCCAAAGTTAATTTCCTGTTTTTAAATTTATGCTCCGATTCCTGCTTTACCAACCACATTTCTGCATTGTGTTTAAGATGTTAGTTTGTCATTAATAAAATTAATTACATACACTATCACTTCATGATATAGTTTGTAGCGTCTTTAACTATCATAAATTTCTTCTCCCTCTTAATCTATTTTAAGAATAAAAAAGTCATCCTACTCCCTAATCCTAACAATTTTTTGACCTTAAGAGCTCTTTTAAGGGTTAGGTTGCAATATGAATCACATTCATTTTCAGTAAAATTATTTTCTTTATTTATAATAAAAACACACACACACACACACACACACACACACACACACACACACACACACACACACACACACACACACTTTTCTAAGAATTTCCTAAGAACTGTCACTAGGAACAACTCTTTGCACTAAAGCCTAATTTGTACTTCAATGCTGAATGATTTTTGCATCCCCAGTACATGGCCAGTAATGTTGTGGAAACTTTTAATTTTGTATTTTGTCTGTGTTGCTCTACAATAATACCTCCAAGAAACTATTAGCATTCTGTTTTCTATGCTCTACTGTGTTGAGTTTCTTTCCTTGTGGTTTACACCGGAAATGCATGGGATGCTGTTATAACTGTTCAAACTCACTCTTATTCTAGGAAGAGAGAAGCAGGGACTACCGAACATTCAATATATTTATTAATATAATAAGCACAAAACTACTCTAAAGGAGTAATCTTTGGACATGTTAAACACTCCAGCCACTAGCCTAGCTTGGCTCCAGCAGCTCACAGCCTGGCCCTTGGCCACACTTCTTACAGCTATACCAAGCTGGACAATCTGAGATCTTGCTCTCTCTGTCATCGCATTGTAGCTACATTTTTTAAAGTGATGTGTGTCAGGGTATGGTGAAGGCTAAGCGACTCCGAAGGCTAAGCTGAACCCACCACTAACACTGAATGCAGAAGTACAAATTGCCATTCAGAATCTACATGAATACAGAACCGGGTCTTCAGGAATAGACGTTCGCAATTGTAAGACAGTGAGGTAGACTATCACATCCAAACACCTATATGAAGTCCAAATGATTTGCTCTCCTGTGAATTTTTGTTTGTAAATTTGCCAAATGATGTTTAACAAAGCAAGGATTTTTTGCAGTTTTTCCTATCATATTTGTTTCTTATGAAGAAAGTTGTATTTGTTATTTTGGCTTGGATAAAACCATTTTAAGGTCAATATTATTAGCCCCTTAAAGTGATTTTTTTCAGTTGTCTACAGAACAAACCGTTATTATACAATGACTTGCATAATCACGCTTGACTAATTATTAACTTAGTTAAGCCTTTACATCACACTTTAAGCTGAAAACTAGTATCTTAAAAAAATTGTAGTAAAATATCCTGTACTGTCATCATGGCAAAGATAAAAGAAATCAGTTATTAGAAATAAGTTATTAAAAGTATTATGTTGAAACTCTTCTTACCGTTAAACAGAAATTGGGGAAAAATATTCAGAAGGGCAAATAATTCTGATTTCATCTGCAAATCTTAAATCTTACACAAGATTCTTTTCAATCGTTTTCTGGGGGAAGCAAAATATAGCAACTAACTTGCTAAATTAGTGTGAAATGTAAATTACTTTATAGTAATTACTTGTTTATTGAGCTGTTGCATAAAAGCAATATCACACTCACATCGGTGCTGTTGTAATGACTGCCTGCGGCCGAATTTCAACCAAACAATGAACTCAAGTAAATTTCAATGTTTCTTCATGAATTTGGTCTCGCCTCTTTGTTGCCTCATCAAAACGTTGAGTCATTCAGCCTAAAAGCGCCTTGGTAGAACCTCGCACGTCTCTCTCCTCAGTCTTCATTTCCCACTCATAGTCTGCATCGGAAGCGTAGATGCTGATTCACTCTCCAGCCTGAGGACACCAAATAATAAGAAAGTCGGTCACATGATAATAGCCGTTCCTCCCTGCACTTCCTGCCTAATCTAGGCTAACAATGACCTTGGGCCTGTGCTTATACCTCACACACACAAACACACACACATAAGGGGGATGGAGTTCTGGTTTGGGGATACAGAAAAGATTGAGAAGGGAGATGGAGAGAGAAATGAGGTTTGAGAAAGATGGAGATGGAGAGAGAGGAAGACAGAACAAAAGGAAAGGAAATGAGAAAGAGAGAGAGAGAGGGATAGAGTATCGAGGGAGATGTGTGGATGAAAGGAAAAGGGGAAGATGGAGGAGAGGAGTAGGAGATAAAAGACGAAAAAGGTGTTGGTGCAGGGCGGGAGACTGACGGATGGTGTAAGACTGTGTGTGTGTGTGTGTGTGTGTGTGTGATTCTCACTGGGCTGCTCAAGCAGGGAATGGGATTTCAGGATTCACTGTCCACTCTGCCTAAAGGCCTGTGTGTGTGAGAGAGAGATAGAGGAGCTGTTCTTGTGTGTTTCTGGTGTATGTGCTGTGTAAAATGGCTACAAAAGCTACTATGGCTGTGTGACTTCACCAGTGGTTTTATCAAAGATGGCCGCTGAGGGATTTCTGCCTTCCGGGCCACACATACACAGGCTTTGAAAGTCAACATGAAATCTAAATGGACTCCATTTATTTTCCTAATGTCTGTTCCTGTTCTTGTTGTACACAAATCATTCATTCATTTTATATAAATGTCAATTTTTGCTGGAGTCACCAGACAGAAGCCTAAACACACACCCCAAACACTCAGTTTCTTCTTTCACCATCAGTCATAGTCATAATATTCATAGTAGATTGAGCCAATTCACCATTTTTGCACCAATATCTTATTATTAATAATTTTTAAAGATCTACAGTGCATCCGGAAAGTATTCGCTTCACTTTTTCACATTTTTGATGTTACAAATTCCAAAATGGATTACATTAATTTATTTACTCAAACGTCTACACACAAGACCCTATAATGACAATGTGAAAAAAGATTTTTTTGAAATTGTTACAAATTTATTAATGTACAGCCACTTTCAAATCTCTCCAGAGATCTTCAATAGGATTTAGGTCTGGGCTCTGGCTGGGTCTTACAAAGACATTCACGGAGTTGTTGTGAAGCCCCTTTATTGATATTTTGGCGGTGTGCTTTGGGTCTTTGTCCTGGAAGATGAACCGTCGCCCTAGTCTGAGGTCAAGAGAACTCTGAAGCAGGTTTTCATTCAGGATGTCTCTGTACATTGCTGCATCCATCTTTCCCTCTATCCTGAGTAGTCTTCCAGTTCCTGCTGCTGAAAAACATCCCCACAGCATGATGCTGCCACCACCATGCTTCACTGTAAGGATGGTATTGACCTGGTTCTCTCCAAACGTATGCCTGGCATTTGGTCCAAAGAGTTACATTTTAGTCTCATCAGACCAGAGAATTTTGTTTCTTATGGTCTGAGAGTCCTTCTGATACCTTTTGGCAAATTCCAGGCGGCGTGTGTTTTATTTATTTTATTTTGGCTAGAATAAAAGCAGTTATTCATTTTTTAAACACCATTTTAAGGACAAAATTATTAGCCCTTTTAAGCAAAAAAATGTTTCGATAGTCTACAGAACAAACCATTGTTATACAATAACTTGCCTAATTACCCTAGCTTGCATAGTTAACCAGATTAGGCCTTTAAATGTCACTTTAAGCTGGATAGAAGTGTCTTGAAAAATATCTAGTCAAATACTATGTACTGTCATCATGGCAAAGACAAAATAAATCGGTTATTAGAAATGAGTTATTAAAATATTATGTATATATGCATATATATGTATATATGCGTCTGTGTGTGTTTGATATGGGAGTTCAAGGGTTGGAAGAAGTAAAGGGTGAGTAAATTAGGTTAGTGGTTAGAATTTGTTTCACTTTTAACATTGGGAGTTTCAGCTTTCGTGATTATTTTTTTACTCCGTTAATAGTGTTAACAGTTTTTCTATATTTGGCTCTCACAATGAGGATGACCAAGCAGACCAATCAAGCTTTGCAACTTAATTTGTGTAAAATGAAACTTTACATCATCACTTCTATTTAGACAAAGCTTGATAATTTGTTGGCAATGTTGCTTTCCCAAATGTGTGTACAAGTGAATCAGTAAAAATCAAAGCAAGTTTATTGTGCACAGAGAAACTGAAAGTGCTGGATCATGAGCTGTATGTAAAATAAATCTCATTTATCAAGAGCACTAAACCAAATCACAATTTTAATTTAGTTAATTTGACAATTAGGCATGGGATGGTATAAGATTCTGAGGGTATGATAACCTTGGATAAAATATCACGGTTTCACGGTATTGTGATTACTGCTCCAAAACATATTCTTTTTAAATTTCTGGGTAAAACACAACAATTTTTTCCCCTTTGAGCACAATATATTTAAGTTTTCGAAAGATTTATAATATTTCAGAGCAGTAAACACGTCAGGCTATAAAATTCAAATGAATCACTGACTTCTGCTGTCTTACAATTTAAAATGGTGTCTTTGGATATTTTTTTTGCTGAAGATACTGTTGTCCTAAAAAATAAAAACAAAAATGTAAATAAAAAATTGTACACATACCTTAGGAATGGTATTGCAGAAAATTTCGGCAGTTTTAAAACCTTGACTTTTCCAAACCGCTGTATACCTTAAAAACCGCTATCGTCCCATGCCTATTGAAAATTGAAATTGAAATATTCAACATTTTAGAAGTAAAATTCAGATTGAGTTTAGAGTTTTTAGCTCAGAGTTCTCTGACTCATAAATTCTCCGTTGTAAAGACACACACACACACACACACATACACACAGCTTCCGCTCCTTCAGGCCTCCTCCACACCTGTGCTGTGCCCACTACTGCCCGTCTGTCGTCTGTTATTTATAGAGCACCACTGACCTCAGATCAGACTGACTAAGCTCAGATTGAGGTTTGTTCTCCCAAGATGAACCTGCACTAATCTGAAATTTAGCTCCATCTTTTCTCCTTATCGTTTAGTGTTTTTTTTTTATTGTACTCATTCTTTGTCTCACACTGAAAACAAAAATAAATCTTTTAATTAGTATCACTATGTAGTTACAGGGAAACCTTCTAAATATACATGAAATAAAAGGGAAAAAACTATAGCTTTAACCCTTAAGGATGCTTTTTTGGAAGCCAGTAGCCTGCATTATTATTTCATATAATAGTTTAAGTAATTTATTGCAATTATATTTTAAATGGTAATAAATTATCTTGTAAAAAAAAATTATATATATATATATATATATATATATATATATATATATATATATATATATATATATATATATATATATATATATACAGTACCTGGATAAGAGACCAAATGTGAAAACTAGGTTGCTGTTGGAAGTGGTCTGTGTGAGTCCTAATGCCCCAGTAAAAGTGAGGGGGACACTATACTGTCAGTGAGTGCCATCTTTCTGATGAGACGTTAAACCGAGGTCCTGACTCTATATAGTATATACTGGGGTTCCACCCCTACTCTTTACGAGAAGTGCCATGGGATTTTGAATGACTACAGAGAGTCAGGACCTCGGTTTAACGTCTCATCAGAAAGATGGCTCTCACTGACAGTATAGTGTCCCCCTCACTTTTACCTGGGCATTAGGACTCACACAGACCACTTCCAACAGCAACCTAGTTTTCACATTTGGTCTCTTTTCCAGGTACTGACCAGGCTCAGCCCTCCTTAACCTTAGTAAGTAACTGGTCTTGGAGTATATATACACATGCACACATGCATTAAATTGTGATGGAGCCAATATTATTATATTTTATTTGCACGTACGTTATTTGTTAAATGGGATATATCAATAAAAATGTGCAACATTAAATGTAATATGCATATATATTGCATTATATATACTATGCATCATTTTCATATTTTTTTCCCTCCAGATTTTCAAAAACATTTTTGCTTTAAATACAGTTCAGATGAATGTGAATTCTGGGGTCATCTTATTATGCATAGTTATGCTGCCTACTTTTTTTTAAACAGACATGTCATGTAGTTTCAAAACATTGTAAATCTATTTTGAGAATTTGTGACTGACTGCTGAAGAGCAGCTTAATTTTCTAATTTTAGACCTCATATGTTTGGTCTACACAGTTAATAGTTGGTTTGATTTGATACGATTGTATGGTCTAAAGAATGCATTTCATATTTCATAAAGATGCGACCTCAGCTAATCAGTAGAGAGGAAGTTTGCACAGTGACGGAGGCGTTTTTCTGATGCAGGCCTGGATTGGCAGCTTGTGTTAAATGCCGAGCAATGGAGTTCCCGATGGGAGGTGGAATAATGTCTCCTGATTTAGACAGCCAATCGAGCACTGGAGAAAGCAAGACAATTGCTTTTATTTTAAACATATAAAGGAGACCGAAATGGCATCAGACAATAAACAGATTAGAAAAAAGAAAAGACTTACGGAGGCACTGGAGATGACGAGATGAATTTTCTATGGCGTGAAATAAAGCACAGAGAGATGGAGGAGAGAGGTGGGGGGTCGCTTCAGTCACCCTGCAGGAGGTGGAAAATGCAGTGATTTGCTGTGGTTCTGTAAGTTTAGCATACTCGAGACCCGGCGGAGTGACTGCTGCTTGTGTTAAGATGCTTTTCCTCAGTGTCGAAGCACATAGGACGCACACACATATAAGCTATATGTGCATTAATGAAGCATAACACCTTTAATTAGACCCTCACAGACCCTCTTTGCACTTTACGTGTATGTGGAAAGACATTCAATGCATTTAAATGTGCTACAAGTGGCAGATCGGCACAAAGAAAACCATAGCATAAAGATAGCAGATGCTTTAAAACAGCAGGTCATTTGTGTTTGGGGTATTTCGAAATCTTTGTGTAGTAAACTTAACATTTTTGGGGGATTTTGTTGTAGTATTGCAGACTTCTAGCATTGCTTATAGCAAATTTAAGTTCCAAAATGTAAAGCTACTTAATATATTGAGCAATAAATGTTATCCAGTGGGAGTTGACTGAAGTGTTAATGTTAATCTGTGGTTTTGTTGTAGCGTTTGCTGAGGTAAGTGAGCTTTATTACTGATTATATACTGAGATTTAAAGATTTGAAGAACAATCAGAGTTTGGGGTCAGTAACTTTTTTTTTTGTTTCTAAAGAAATGAGTATTCATTCAGCAAGTAGACGCTCAATTGATCAAAGGCGACCATGAAGGCATATCAGCAGATTTCTGCCTCAAATAAATGCTCTTCTTTTGATCTTTTTATTCATCAAAGAATGCTGAGGAAAAATATCATGGTTTCCACATAACATTAGGAAGAATATTAATCAACTGTTTTCATATTGAATGATTGGAGTTTTAAAACCAAAACTATATAAGAATGACTTTTGGACAATGTCCATACTGAAGAGTGGTCTTAATATTTTTTGTTTCATGAAATAAAGCATTATTTTTTTGTGTTGCCTATTTCCGTTATCAATTTCAAATCCTAAAAATGACATTTAAAATTATTATACAAACTAACATTGTCTTTATTAGTAAATAGATTATATTAATAATAAATTATTCCATAGTCAATTAATGGTAAATTAATCAGGTCCAATGGTCCTAGTCCAATTAGAGTTAATGTCATCTTTAACCATTGTTTCTTTAGATGCACAGGGAAGTTCTCTCACATACATGCTCAGATTCATAACTGTACAATGGAAAATATTTCAGCCTTCTTGAGTGATTTCTGTGGCTTTGTGGTTGTGTTAGATATTCTGACAGTGGCCACAACAGGGATCACTTGTGGTTAGTATAAACCTGTGAACACAGAAGCTATACAACACATTAGGATTTGTCAAATTCACAAATTACATTAGTGAAAGAGAAACACTGAGCCAGATATTCATTTATTCCACTATTTTATGCATTAGTGTCTGTTTATTCACAGGTCTTTATGTTTATGTATATTATATATATATATAGCAATTGGTAACTAGGATACTTTGTTAGTTGTAACTACTGTAACATTAATTGTTGTATTAATAAATTGTACTGAATTGTTTAAAAGCAAAAAGCAAATGCATAATTTGTTTTAAATGATATTATGAAATTGGTGCTGTTACAAAAATAGGGTTGGGTATCGTTTTTTAAATTTTTTTTTTGTTTTTTTCCGATATCGGTGCTAAATCGATACTTTTCAAACGATACCGGTGCCAAAACAGTGCCTGAACCGATACTTTTTAGCCACAAAATGATGGTGGATGACTCTACAAAGATCTTTTATTTGAAAAAATCTTTTAAAAAATAATTTTAATAGAACAATATAATTAAAGTTTAAAGTAAACATCAATTCATATTTTATATATTTGAATTACATTAATACATTTTCTTTGATCATTTGTTGGTTAGCATGAATTTAAGATTTGCATTATGAAATTACATTAGCTTACTATTAACCATTGGGGGCGAGCAGGGGCCACGTACTTTTAGAAGCACATTTTAATATATAAATTACCAAAAACCTTAAAAAATTATTCACTTTTTTATTAGTACTGTCATTTTATTTTGCTCTCCTATTCATTTAAAATAATGTTTCTGAAAATTTGTACAGTGTTTCCTAAAAAAGAAATATTCTGCAGTCATAGTAAGTCATATTTCTTATTGTTTTTTTTTTGTGAATAAAAGCTGTTTTTTATTTAAATAAAAATAAAGTCAGTATTATTAGCCTCCTTAAGAAATATTTACTGTATATTTTTGATATACACAACAAATCAGGTACAAAATAATTTGACTAATTATTTCAACTTTCGTAGTAAACTGATTAAGTCTTTAAATTTCACTTTAATCTTAATAAAAGACTATAAAATACTTAAAGGGACTTTGTCTGAATAAAATTGTCTTGTAAAATAACTAGTAAAATGTTATTCACTGACTGTCACCATGGGGAAGATAAAAAGTAGATATTAGAAATGAGTGTTAAACTCATGTTTAAAAATGTGTAAATAAATCGTGTTGAAGATGGAAATCAAAAATGTATGAAGGCAAAACTAAACGAGTTGAATATGACTTACATAAGTGTGACTGAAAACTACGAAAGCAGAGGGCGTGCCCGAGGGAGCGATTGCACGTGACATCTAGAGCCCACGAGAGAGGCATTCCTCTGCCTTCGAGCCCTCAAATGTGTCATTAAATTTGACATGTTTCCCCCCTACACACAACTTTTGTAAAGACAAAATGCTTGCTTGTAAAATACGCTTTAGAATGCTAAGTTAAGGCAAATTTAATGAACGTGATCATGCGTGTTGATCTGAAGTGTGTCGCACTCACTCACCGAAAACCAGGCTGAATACCCCATTCTGCGCACGCTGCGTGCGTCTGTTCCCTAAGCAACAATAACAATCACCTCATATCGCCTGTCCATATTCCTCAAGTTGTTTAGGATTAAATGTTTAGTGATGGGGTGACACAACCACTATGTGTGCCTTTCATGCACCCCTTTGATGCTTCTTACGCCCTTGTTGCAGCACCAAAATAAGCTATAATGGCACCGGGTTTTGGTACCCAACTCTAAACATGAATGCACAAACTTTTAAAAATCTCAATCTTCTCAGTTTTAAAAGGCTGTGGGATTTACCAGATGGTAGTCTAAAACCAATATTTAGTCAAAATAATTGTTTGCTACTACAGATGCACTCAGCAAAGCTTAAAAAGATTGTTCAGCAAAAATGAAAAAACTTGTAATTATTTGCTCAGCCCCATGCTGTTTCAAACCTGATTCTTTTTTTTTTCTTCATTTGGTGAAAATCCTATTTCATGAAAAATGTTTTTTTTTTAACTCATTTTGTAAATTATTATTATTATCTTTTTTCTTAAAGGCACTGCAATGATGTGTGTTTACTTGTTCTCTGTTATCTACATAGAAAGTATTTGGCTTTAGATTTAGATTTAGGCAAAATTTCTCCAGGAACAGTTTTACATGTCCATTTACAACCCTGGCATTTGCCACTACAATGAAATGCTCTGTTTTACCTTATTTGGAAGGGTCATGAATATTAATGATGAACTCTGCTCTGATTGCTTGTTTCACAGCGACTTAATCAGCAAACAGATACCTATTATCAGACATGAATGCAAGTGCAAAATAATCATACTTCTGTTTTCTACCATTTTCTTTTGAACAAATGGAGTAGATGCCTAGATAGTTTTGGCTTAAGTGGTGGAGTTCCAGTTTTCTTTTCATCTGAGCTTGGTGTGACATTAACTTCCACATAAATAGGTCATCACAATGCTTATTATATAATAGTTGTCTGTGCTAGATAGCTGGAGTCTGCTAGCTGGCTAAGGTTAACGCTACTGTAGGAGCATCTTGCGTTTTATCTTAACAGCACATGGTAAATTATCATTATTGCTGTTGCCTCAATGTTCAATTTGAAGAGTTCAGTTTAAACAAAAATGGCTTAAAGGGTGAAGAAGTGGATAAAATATATTCTTACTGCTTGTGGTGGTGGGTTGGAATGGTAATGTAGTAGGAGTTGCCCCAGTTTCAATATTAAACGCTGTTGGGCTGTTGCCAAAGACTGTAGAATACCCTTAAAATTGATTTTGGCATAGTCTGATTCCAACTGTAATGTCACAGTCAGTGTTGTGCTCTGTTTCACCTGTTTTTCAGTGGTCTCAAATGTGATTGACAAAGGAAAGAGTAAACAATGGTGTTTGGGCTTATGGTATTTACATCATGAACCGAACTTATTGCTCATCTATGCCTATACACTATACTGTTTATGGAGTTTTCCATTCTGCAGCACCTTTAAGTTTCACCAAAAAACAACACAGGTTTGGATCAAGCTGAGATAGAGTAATGGTTTCAGAATACACATTTTATTTATATATGCAATCTACATTTTACATTATGCAAATTAAAGTTAATCCAGTACTTTAGCTCCCTGTGTTTGTGTGTGTGTGTTTGCATTACCCAAGAGGCTCCAGCAAGTGTGTGACTTGGAGAGGGGTGTACCGTATTAGTCAACAAACTACGTGCGAGCCAGTAAACGTATAGATCAGAGCTTGTCAGTGTGCCCCGTGTTCTTCGTATTGCAGAAGCATAAATCAGAGGAAGACACGATAACACAGGACTCAAGATAATGCTGCCTTACCAGAGCCCAGATATGAGGCTATGAAAGGCTTGTCTTCATTTTCTTGATTTAGACTGTGTTCGCTGTTTTTGTTTTTGCTCTGGAAATTTGTGAAAAACTACATTGTTATGATCTTGAATGTTTAGTTTCAGCCAACAGCTCATTTTGTGTGCATGATCTTAGAGTATCCATGTGTTTGTCTGTGCATTTTATAGTCCATATTGCAGCTTATTGGAGCCAAGAACCACCCACATTTACAGGATTATACAGAACAGTCTATGCAACTTCTAAAACAACCGGTCATTGTTCGTTTTTAGCTGGTTTTATCCAAATGATCAGCTTTATCTCTAATAACCGGGTTTTGCATTGGTTTGGTAACAATTACTAAATAATCTATTTTGTTAAAGTTTAATTGCAACTAATTGGATTGTTTATTGAATTGTTGTCTAAATGTGAATTAATAGACATATTCTTACTTGGGCTGCACAATATATTGTTTTATTATCAACATCAAGATGTGCTTAACCTTTATACCGTCTCAGAAATAAACACACAAGCTGTCACTGGGGTGGTGCCTTTTCAAAAGGTACACATTTGTACTTGGAGGGTCCATATTGGTACCTCAAAAGTATATATTGGTACCGACAAATTTTAGGAGGAACATTTTTGTACTATTTAGGTACCAAGATGTACCCTTTAGGTATTATTATGGACCTTTTAGGTACAAATTTGAACCTTTTGTCAAGGCACCACCCCAGTGACAGCTTTTTTTTATCTCTGAGAATGAAGTCATGTATTAGAATATGCATTGTCAAGTAGGGATCGTAGTTGACTATGCACCACAGCTCAGAATGTAAGCAGTTGGTGTCTTAATTGCAAAGTTTCATCATTGTCAACATTTCAAGTAGATTTATTAAAAAAATTAAGGCACAAGAAATGATATCTAATGTTTGGGGTTTTATTATTTTCTGTAAAGCTGCTTCTGGCCATTACATGTCCACACTAAATGGTTATAAGAGACAAGTTTAAGGGATTATATCAACATACTTAATTTATTCTTTTAGGAAAGGAGAACGCTCCACTTAAGTATAGTACTTAGAGAGAAAATGTGCTTTATGCAGTGTTAAGGTATTATAAACTTTAAAACTTTAGAATTGGTATCGAACGATCACTACAACGAAGAATTGTTGCTCTGTATCGACTCTAAAAATCCTACTCACAGCCTCCCTACTTATCGTAGCTTTAACAAAGAATAGTTTTATTTCTAACTGTAAAGAAGACTAGTAAAGACTATATAATAAAAATACTCAGTAATTAAGTGGTATGTTGTTGTTGTACATCTAATTATTACGTTTCTGTACCTAAAAACTGAAGATTCTCAAGAAAACCATACATCACTGTTTATTCCAGTTGTGTTTTATGTTCTGCTTCATCTATGTTTTAATTTATATTTTATGCAGATGCACTGCCCTACAAAATCCCCCAAATCTTTCTAAAATAATGAATTATTTTCAAGTGGAGCTTCAAGTCATTCAAGTGGTAAAATAGTTTTCATATAGCAATATTTTGCAGAAAAACAAAATGCCACAATGTCAGTTTTTCCCAATATCATGCAGCTTTCGTTCTTTCTTCACTCAATTAAAAAAAAAAAAAAAAATCTTTATTTTATTTACACACCCTCACTTCATTCCAACCTTGTATGTCTTTTGTTTCGTGTGTGGAACACAAAAGATGTTTTGACAGATATTCAATAGTGCTTTTTTCACTAGAAACTAAAAGTCAATGAAGTCTTTTTTTCACCCAAAATTATTTTATTTGTGAGAGAGAAAGTCAATGCTGTTTTGCAACAACACAAGGGTGACTAATGAATTATGGCCATTTTCATTTTTAGGCAAGCCATCTGTTTAATGGTCACACTGGCATACTTTATGCATAGAAAACTGTGAACAGTCTAGTTAGTGGTGACCATTAACCATTAGCTACCCACTATGACATGTAATATAGCATTAAAATGGCTGTTTCCCAACAGAACCTTCATCTCTGCATTCGCCTTTCAACAACACATCTGCCTTCAGCCCCCACTGCTGGCAACCCTAATGCGACAAGAGCCATGGGTATGAGAGTGAGAGAGTGAAGGGCGCCCTAAATGAGCAGCGTCCTCTGACAAACAACACTCTTCACCTTAACTAGACATCTCCCTCCCCCACCATCCGCTCAGTCACCCTGCAGGGACCCAGTTTAGTTTCACACCGCACACACACGCACACCTGCAAACAGCCAATCGATAGCAGTGCCGCAGGGAGCATGATCAATATCGCCTGGATTTGGAGCAGCGGGAGAGCGGCGAATTAGCCAAGACCGTTTTCCAGCAAATATAACCGCAACAAGGGAGCCCACACGGATTACGGTGTTTTTTTGTACGAGGTGTTTGTGCTACGCTCATTTGCATCTTTACACATGTGAGAGCTTTCTCGAAATCCACTTGTGTCCACTTACACTGTCGCCACATTCATTAAAGGTGTTGGATGTAGAACTGAAGCGCAAAGATATCGTAAAAGAACATTTTGTTCCTGGTGGGTTCCACGTCTTGTTTCTAAACCTGCCGCTGGAGGCAGAATATTAGTGAGGTTTTCGGTGTAACGAAGGCACTATGTGGGAATCATAATTAGATCTGTGTCCTTTTAGGCATTCAGTTGAGGAAATGAAGACTAAGTTTTCTCAAACCCCGTGGAGTTCTTTATGATAAAGATAAGCATTTATTAAAAGTCTTAATTAAAAGTTTATGGCGGTTGTCGCCTTTAATGTGCCTGTTTGTGTGATACCATACAAGAAGATAAGATCTCAGAAACCTGACTGGGATGGTCATATTTGAATATGTCTGAACATATGCCGCTTTAGTCACAAATCTTGATTTTGTCAGTAAAGAGACCCCCTTCTGAGTGTCAGGAACCAAGGCCTGTGAAAACACAAAATCCAATTATTTTATGCAAAGTGAGATTGGTTGTATTTTTATTAAGAACAAAATAAAACTTGCGTTCAGATCTATTAACAGCATCTCATGTGCAAATAGCAGATTGCTTTGATGTGGCAAAAGCAAATGAGTTTTGGAGAACAAATCGGAGGCGACTCGATGGAAAATGCATCAAAAACTGCATCTGTAAGTGGCGTGTAGATGGAACGTTTTCTTTTTTTTTTAATCCATCAAGGAGCTTCTAAGAGGCTTTTTTCTTTTAATTGTATCAATGTCTTGCTCACTCTCTCCTAGTGCTATCTCCCATCATTTCTTTCCTTTAATGAGCCATCATTTACTAAGTCTGACAGCATCTTTAAACATGTTTTGCATTGATCTGCGCCTCTGGCCTGTCTGTCTGCATCACAGCAGACCCTAAGATAGGGTCACCTCCCAGAACAGCGTCTGTGCATGATCAAATCTCTTACCCTCATGATCCACAGCCTGATGAGAAATGTGTGCCAAGAACGTTTAGTGTTTTGCATAAATAAACACACACACACACACTTTAAATTTATTGTCTGAAAGGATTCTGTTGTTCAGTGATTCGACACTAATGCTAGTCATTTTGTATTTTAAAACATTTTGCAATTAAATGGAGGCAGCATGACAGGCTTACTAGAACTACGTTGGTGCTGTTGATTGTGATATGGACCCATCAGTAGTGAAATATGATAAGAGCGTGTTCTGTAACGGAGAAATGTGTGCAGTATTAATAAAATCTATGCATACTACAATTATTAGGTTGACTTTGAGGATTTGTTCATTGATTGCGCACTTTGAAATCTTCATGTATTCATTTTCCTTTGGCTTAGTCCCTTTGTTCATCAGGGGTCGCCACAGCGGAATGAACCGCTAACATATGCAGCATATATTTTACATAGCGGATGCCCTTCCAGCTGCAACCTAGTACTAGGAAACATTCGTACACTCTCACATTCACACACATACATCATTCATTCGTTCATTTTCTTTTCGGCTAAGTCCCTTTATTAATCATGGGTCGCCACAGTGAAGTGAACCGCCAACTTATCCAGTATGTGTTTTACGCAATGGATGCCCTTCCAGCTGCAACCCATCACAGGGAAACATCCATACACACTTATTCACACACATACATTACGGACAATTTAGCTTACCCAGTTCACCTATACACCTTTGGACCTTTGGGGGAAACTGGAGCATCCGGAGGAAACCCATGCGAACATGGGGAGAATTTGCAAACTTCTCACAGAAATGCCTACTGACCAAACCGTGGCTCAAACCAGCAACCCTCTTGCTGTGAGACGACATCTCTACTCATTGCGGCACCATGTCGACCCTCACACACATACACTATGGCCAATTTACAGTAGTTTATTCAATTCACCTGTAGCGCATGTCTTTGGACTATGGGGGAAACCAGAGCACCCGGAGGAAACCCACAGGAACATGGGGAGAACATGTAAAATCTACACAGAAATGTTACCTGACCCAGCCGGGACTCGAACCAGTGACCTTCTTGCTGTCAGGCAACAGTGCTAACCACTGAGCCACCATGTCGCCCCCACTTTGAAATCTTATAAGGTGAAATTATTAAACTGTGGAAGAAGCTGAATATTGTTTTAGACTGTTTTGCTTGCTTTATTTTTATTTTTAATTTATTTGTTTGACTCAAATTTAAGGATTGATTAAAAAGAAAAAACTGAAGTTGGCATTATGCTGGCTTCTCTAATATTATTATTAATATGAATATTATTTTAATTCTGTTAATACTACCCTTTTAAATCATACTAACACATATACAGTATACAGAGCAATAGATAGTCTCAATGATATCACAGTCGGTGCTTTGTTTATATGCACTGGAATCTGACTCATGCTTTTTTTCTCATAGATGCTAAAAAGTTACCACAAAACTCTCATATGTCAGATAATTAGCGCTCTGCCTCTCATCTCAAGTCTTATTCTTTGTTGCCAGTTTATTTGGTATTAAGCAAAGACCAACGCTTATGTACAATTTACATTTTTACCGGTATAAGTTTCTGATAGTATGGTAAGCTTGGATAAAAATACCACAGTTTTATGGTGTCATGGTATTGTGATTACTGCTCTAAAATAAGTTAGTTAAAACATTATTTCAAAATGTAAAACTAAAAACACTCGCAGAGACCACCGAAATTTCACATTTGACACACACACACACACACACACACACACACACACACACACACACACACACACACACACACACACACACACACACACACACACACACACACACTGTAGATAAGTAAATAATTTAAAGACATGATACCCCTGCTCTAAATAAATGTCCAGTCACCAGCCATCAACTTCTACTGAGGGAGGAGGAATTCAAAAACTTAATTGCTTGGAGTATAAATTAATTTTTATTCCTATTTCTTACACACCTGGGAAAAAAATATCGACGACCTGATGGTAACAATTGGAAGCTTTTTGATAAAGGATGTCTCTCATCATTGACAATCATGATAGCCTTATTTAGTACTCTTTCTTTGTATATACTACTAATGCTCTTTAACAACTTACTGGCTGATGTTCCCAGCTTTCCCAGTGACCTCTTCTGGCCCTCTGAAGCATTTCCATACCAACAGATTACACAAAACTCTGCAATAGTTTTAATAAAAGCACTATCAAACATAATCAACAATGTGCTGTCAACATTAAAAGACAATAGTTTTCTTTAAAAAGAAGTACAGCTTTTTGCTTACACAATCAGTCCATACATCCCACTTAAGTTTGTCCAACATCACACCCAAATATGTATAATTTTTACTAACTGAATTTGCTTCCCATTAATTAATCTGAGAGGAGTTTTGCTTTGTGGTCTCTCTCTAAAATCAATAATCATCTTTTAGGAACGTTTAGGAGAAGGTTTGAATTTTCACACAAGTCAAAAAGAAGTCAAGAACAGGCCCGTGTTCTACTTCCTTCTCTTCATTTAAAAGGCTCACCAAAGAGGTATCATCTGTATACTTTACAATATATCTATTTTTAAATAACCTTACACAAGAATTTGTGTATAAAATAAATAATAGCAGAGATAAAACAAAACACGCTTATAATTTATTATGTGAATCACCAAACACCACAGTTTTATTGTTCTCCTAAAAAGTTTATGGGACGGCTGAATTAACGGTAAAATGTAATTTTTAGATTTCAATCATTAATATATTTTTAATAAAAAAAAAAATCTGCATATTTTTTTGGGAGTGAAAAAGTAAAAAATGTTTGGACAACATCTACAATTCCTCTTGGTGCCTCTAGTGTTGCTAAAATACACATTTCACCTTCAGAATTGTTATTAAAGTCCAAGTTTTTGCATTTCACCTCTTTTATTTTGATGACTCTATGAGTTTGAGACCTCTATGTGCCTGTACACGATGTGGCTATAGATCCGGGTTGTTTACGAGACCATAAAAGTGTAATTTGCTCCCCAGTGATTCACGTTTCTTTTAATATTAATAAACTTGCTCAAAAGTTATGGCTGCTTTGATTCTATGTGACATTATTTCATTGTGCAGGAGTAAAATAAAAAAAGAACAGAAGGAAAAAGAAAAACTGTGTTCAGAGAACCTTTCAGCAGCCTTTTCTCATCTGTGGCCGAAGGGTTGGACCACCCTCTCCCCCCTCCTCATCTTCCCCATTTACACCGTCAGACCCTGCGAGCTGAACATTGCATTTGACCTTTGCAAAAACAATTTGGAAAGCGTGAGGATCCAGTAGGCGTGAAAACGACTGTGTGCTTAGAAGCCTGGAGTGGATAGTCTGTAACTCCCGCCCTGTAAGTGTGTATGTGCGCGAGCCGAGATTGAGGCCTAACCACCGTATTGACTTGAGGCTTGAGGTGCGAGTGAAGTGGCTCTGGGGGTTCAGACAGCCCTCGCTGAGCTTCATATATACTGCAGCGAGGGCATCATCATTAACCTCAACTTCTCAGCCCATCCACTCAGAATTCACATTAGCTGAAATACAGGCCAGAGTGATGTCAAGATAAAAGTTGAGATGGAGAGCGAGGACGGGGGGCTTCTGAGAAGATGAGGGTGCAGGCAACCTTTAGAGAATGAGATCACGCAGCAGGAGGCTTGCGATAACACTCACACACACTCGCACACCTACAATTCAGAGGATGCACTGCAAATAATCACCATCCGTCACTTTGACGGACCGGGTTGTAAAATTTCCGTCATGCTCCGTTGTTATTTTCATTTTCCTCAGAATGATGTAGATGTATGACACTCCATTTATATGTGCGCATTTGTTATCAAATACAACCTTTTGAATAATTAAAAACGATAAGTCGCAGCCTTTGAGTTCACACTTTTATTTGTGGGTAGTTAACCTTAGTTGACCCAATTATTGTGCATGTTATCAAAATATTACATGTACATGCTGGTCAACTTTTATAAATTGGGAAGTTTTGAGCACCAAATCAATAGGTTTATAGATGATTTCTGTTGATGATTGATTTTGTGTTTCTGGTCATAAATCGTTGTTCAGTTTCATTATTCGATTCATGTTTATTTCTATAGCACTTTTACAATCTTCACTCTGTCAAAGCAGCTTAACATAGAAGTTGTCACGGTAGGTTGGAAGAAAGCAGACCCAGTTGCAGCAATGAGCAATACTAAGGATGAGCAATACAGACAAGGGGATGACTGGGTCCAAACAGTAGGAGCAATAACACAGGGAATCCAGTGGTAGTGAAAAGATGGCACCGAAATGAACAGCCAGCCAGGAGTAGTGGCTTAAACCAGAGCTAGATCCTGGATCATGCCACGTAAACTCCAGACCGGCAGGCCAGGGAAGACAGTACACAGTATAGGACTGGAAAAGTATAAGACACATGACAGGACAGCAATAATATACAACAAAGTAATAAAACTAAATCCAAAAGAAAATATGAAACAAAATAAAAATCTTAGTAGAAAGAGAACGAGAAAGAGAAATACTTAGGCAATCAAATAAAACAGAAACTGAAAAACATTCTTCTAGAATCCTAAAAAGAGAAATTAAACAATCAAAAAGACAACTCATAATCAACTACTAAAACAAGAAAAATGGACTGACAGAAAACTGGAACAAAAATAATTCTAAGTATAAAAGCTAGACAAAGATTTGTACACAAAATTAAGTAAGCACAAGAAACACAAAGGAAAGTAGTAGCTACAAACAAAAAATCGACACCAGCAAATAAATGAGAACACATTGCACAATATGTAGAACAAAGCACACGAGACACAGATGAAAACAATCAGCATAACAAGGTCTAAATAAGACCTCATGTCTTATGTGTCTCATGACACCGGCCCACGCGGCCAAAAAAGAACCGGCACACTGGTAATTCTCCCGATTAGACAATCCGGCCCTAAGGACATGTTTGTTTACTCTATATTATAATTTTCCAATTCCCATATTTGCAATGCCTGATTTTTGAAATGTATTTCTTTATTTTGCAGTCCACTTAGAACACAGGTGTCAAACTCAGTTCCAAAAGGGCAGCAGCTCTGCACAGTTTAGTTCCAACCCTAATTAAACACACCTGATCAAACTAATTGAGCCCTTCAGGCTTGTTTGAAACCTACAGGTAAGTGTGTTGAAACAGGGTAGGAACTAAACTGTGCAGGGCTTCGGCCCTCCAGGAATTGAGTTTGACACCCCTGACTTAGAATCTAACATTGAAATCATTTTTTGTTTTTATTGGCAATGTTTTTTAACAATTAAAATTTAAAAAATGGCACTTACAGTACTGTACATTCCCGTGTTTTTATTTCTGTAATAAATTTGGCTTTCAAGCCAATAGTATGAGGATCTTGATGGTTTATTACAGGTATGTTGAAGAAATCTGTGTTACAAGTTAAACAAAAAATCTAATATACATCTTTATTTTGAATTTAAATAGTTTCTTTGTCTCGAGTTTACTTTAATTTACATTTTACATTTAAATAGGCAGAAATACAAGTTTCATTCTTTTAATCACGATTAATTGCAAAAAATGTGCGATTAATTAGTTAAATTTTTTTATCGATTGACAGCGCTGGTTATTTGTGAGGCATTTTGAGATTAGACGTCACATAAACACTATAGGAACATCAGAGACTTATTTTACTTTTACTTTGTAAAATGGTGCGTAATCTGTCCCCATTAATGTCAGTATAGCAGAAGATGTATGTAATTATGTCAGTGTTATTAAACTCCAGTAACTGACGGCAAACATATACAGTAGTTAATACAACATCTGCTGCAGTCTCACATCTATTAATATAGGGACATCATATCACTGAGTGTTTGTTCACCATTGCAACCTTCCTCTTTCTGCTACGCTTTTGCCCGACTGTCAAGTGAATTAACTGCACACGCCATAAAAAATGTTTCTGTCTGGCAACTGAGGATTTTGACCCTTCAAAGTTGGTTTCCATAGCCTTCACAAAAGCACAGCGTCTAGGGGAAACAGTGTGTGTGTGTGTGTATGCAGGCAGTATCAGCGCACTGGAGTCTCTTCAGTGTGATATTCGTTGACAGTTTGTGGCAGGCCAGAAGCACGGTCCAGAACCCCCTGCTGCGCGTCTTTCACTGAAGTGAGCCCTCGTAGCAGTGTTCCTTCTCCCTCGCCACACATCTATTGTTGATCTGCTGAATTTTCATGCCTGTCCATCCTGTCTAATGCTAACAATCGAGTATCCCTCGAAAATGCAGACAACCCAGAACATGCATAATGCAGATTACAGTGGCCATGTTTACTGTTCTTAAAGGTTTGGGGAAAAAAAACTGCCTACACATTCATGCGTCTGTACACATGCAAAATATTGCATGGACTTGCAGCACATAAACAAGCTCTGTTTTCTTCATCTTTTTCCCCTTCATCTCTCATCCATCGCTTCGGGCCATCAGCAGGCTCATGGATTTACTCTAAATTATAATGCTAGTCATTCACAAATTTCAACACATTACTGCCTTTTGTACATTTGTTTATTAAATATTTTGGCCAGACTCATTACTCTTTCAGCCATAAATCTGTCAAAATCGGTTAATTATTGTCGTGATGTGCTAATCTCATCTTTGATTTTATTAAAAAAAAAAAACAATTTCAGCAATGAAGAGAAGACTGATTTATGCTATATGATGATGTTGAAATGGTTTTTAAAAAACAATACGAGTAGTATAATTGTAAAAGTATTAAAAATACTAAAGTTTTTCTGTGTTTTATTTAAATATATATTTTATTTTATAAATTTTTCTTTAAAAATTTAGATTTTTTTAAACGTCTAAATTTAAAAATATTAGTATTGTGTTGCTTTTGTTATTTTATTCAAAAGAAATTACATGCTCTAAATGACAAATATATATATATATATATATATATATATATATATATATATATATATATATATATATATATATATATATATATATATATATATATATATATACACCCTCTGTCTACACTACACCGCTGAAAACGCACATCACACACACTCTGGCATGCACTGCAGCGATGAGAGCTGTGCACGTCAGACTGTTCATCAAGAATCTACCGCTGGATCTAATCTTACTATATTTGTTAAATTTGATATTTTAATCATCTTTTTTTCTATATCTAACAACGTATTCCAATGTATTACTTGTTCTCAGGTAACGTGTTTTGGCTGAGCTTTAAGTTTAATCAATGTAACTGTGCACACCGATTCTGCAAATTTGAATGATTTGAATGTATAAGCTTATTGTACGTAAAATTTTTATTATGGTCATTATTGATTATTAAAACTGATATTCAGCAAAATAGAGAGTGTGTTTCATATTTTCATTGAAAATGAAAAGGAGGCAGTGATGTTATAGGCTCTGTTTTGTTATAAATATGCATACATTGATGATGGCGGTCATATAAACATGTAGATACACGATGCCTCAACATTTTTGGTGTCTGTTAAATTGCTAATATCAAAATAGGCAGTTCCTTATATCATGTTTTCATTTTATTGTTAAGATAGTGAAACAACATAGCCTGAGTAATGTGAATAATGTTATAAAGTAGCTGAACTGTTCCCTTTGAAGATTTACCCGAAGTGTGCTCAGGAGTTAGTTTTCCATATCAAACTTGCGAAGTCTGAACTCACAAGGAGAGGATGCAAGACTGAAATTTGTTTAGGCTATTTAGGCCCAGTCCCAACTCTACCCCTTAGACCTTCCCCTTACTCCTACCCCTCGTTTTGCATGTTCCCGTGAAGGGCTAGGGGTGTCCCAATTCTCTTAAGCTTGAAGGCGTAGGGCTAAGGAGAAGGGGTAGATATCCCTTCAAACTGAACCCAGTGAATATAGGCAGTGTATTTTGATGCATTTAATAAAGCTGATTTATTAAACATATATTTATTAAAATAATACTTTAGACACCAAACATTTAGAAATAGAAATTTAATTGAAATTAAATTCAAGCAAAATCTTGCTAAGAATAAATTACAACATACAAAATTGTAAAATTTTTATGCTTTTTGATTTTCCTCTTTTTTTTAATTTGTGTTTAATATTTTTCTGTAAGACAAAAATTAATGTGTTCTAGTTTTTGGACTGTTATCGTAAGGTATTTTGTTAGATAAGCTTCATATTTGTCTTCACTACTGACTAATCTAATGTATATGCACAAATATAATATTGTATAGCTTCCAATTAAAAATATGAATTTAAAAGATAGATTTGTGAAGGTTTCCCAGAGATGAGTTGTGGCTGGAAGGGCATCTGCTGCGTAAAAACTTGCTGGATAAGTTGGCGGTTCATTCTGCTGTGGCGACCCCGGATTAATAAAGGGACTAAGCCGACAAGAAAATTAATTAATGAATGAGATTTGTGAAGGATGGACTTGTATATACTGAGCACTGTATATGATATTATGACTATTTATAAAAATGTATGAATCTAATTAAATTACATGAGTTTAATGTAACCAAAATGAAAGTCTAAATATTTTCTTTCATAGATTTCCTAATTAAGAACTCTTTGCTCTAAACACACGGTATAGTGTTCTGTGCTTAGGTGTTCAGAACATCAATATTCTGAGAAATCTGTTTAGAAAATGTTTTTAAAAAAAATTATAAAAAATTTCCCCAGGTTACATCTGTCATTCGTCCCGTATCTCTCTGTGTCTGAGCTCCAGCATGGATCTGCAGCTCTGCCCTTAGCCGCAGGAACCCTGGACTGAGAGAGAAAAAGAGCGCCTGTGTGTGTGTGTGTGTGTGTGTGTGTGTGTGTGTGTGTGTGTGTGTGTGTGTGTGTGTGTGTGTGTGTGTGTGTGTGTGTGTGTGTGTGTGTGTGTGTGTGTGTGTGTGTGTGTGTGTGTGTGTGTGTGTGTGTGTGTGTGTGTGTGTGTGTGTGTGTGTGTGTGTGTGTGTGTGTGTGTGTGTGTGTGTGTGTGTGTGTGTGTGTGTGTGTGTGTGTGTGTGGATTAACAGCTGATTAAAGTGGAATTGGAATAAAGTAATCAGTGATGTAAGTGCCTGTGCTGATTACGAGCTGAAGACTCCTCAGGCCACCCCAGTTTAGATCCCTGATAAGCACAATGATGAACTGTAATTAATGATAAGCATATCAAATGATAAGCGAGTCCTGTTTTCTCCCCCAGCGGCCCAGGCCTGCGTCTCTTGATTCTGTGCATCCGCTGGCAGATGTTGCCAAGCTTCCATTAACCGCTGGCTGGAGTTTGTGTGCTTTAATTACTGTGAACCGAATGAGATTGACTGCTTATCATGTTCTGTAAAGGGGGTTTAATTCATTATGTCCACCTTTAGTTTTTAGCGACTAAAGCCAATAAACGACGCTTGGTCAGTAATCTGAAGGCTCGTGCGCAATAGGGGGATTTTTGCTCGTGCTTATGTTGTGAAATCTATAACCATATTCTCAAAGATGATCAGGACTCAGAGTTCCAAGTGTCATAACAGAGTTTTATCGAGTCAATAGAGCGAGAGACAATGATCATCAAAAATGCTCAACATCAGCTCTGATCTGCTTGGTTTGCAGATCATGCTTTATACCAGGGGTGGGAATCTTTTGGGACTTCCTGTTCTGATTCCAATTCTGGGGGTTTACGATCGGATTTTAAACTGATTATTAACCTAACCTTTTCCTATTTCTTCAGCGGTGCATTGAAATCTTTACATTTTAACCAGAATTACAGTTTCTATGCTTGTGTTTAATGATTGGAATCTCTGTAGGACAGTATTGCATTCTTAAAATATATTGAGTTTATTAAAGAAGTATTTAGTGTGAACAAGCTCAGAATAGATTAAAAAGCAAAAATGACGAACAAACAGTCATATTCCAAAATGAAGAGAGTATCTCAATTTGTTTGTGTAAAACCTTAAGAAAAAGCTAAAAACAAAATAAAATAAAAGTCGATCTTTTAAGGCATCTTGTGTGCAAATAGCAGGCTGCTTTGATGTGGCAAAAGCAATTGAGTTTTGAAGAACGAATCGGAGGCAACTCAACAGAAAATGCGTTAAACTGCGTCTGAAAAAAATGCTTGTTTATTTGTTTGACTAAAATTTTGTGATTGGGGATGTTTTATTGATTATTTAGGGCAGTGGTTCTCAAGTACCACCTCAAGAAAAAAAATGTCTTTCCAAGTACCACCATAATGAGCAGTACTGAAACAGTAGCGTAGTAGGCCCACTAAAGCAGCTACAGCTCTGTACAGTTCAAAAACGAGGCAGATTCATTCTTGTTATTAAGAATATTATTGTCAGCCACTTTAAACATTGTAAATAGTTTAAACATTAACCCTGTACTGTGTTTATATGTAAATAAATTTAAATGAAATAAAAATGTCAACATTTAAATTAAAATGTGCTTTTTAAAGTTAAAAATGATGAAAAAAAAACTCCTGTACTTAAATATAAAGTATTAACATATATTAGCCTATTTATCAACACCTGTAAATATGGGCTATAGGTCATCATATTCATATATTAATAATTTTTTATGTTTTTTAAAATATATGTTGCATTTACATATGATATATTTGATTTCTCCATGTACCACTAGAAGGAAGTCCGCGAACATGCACTGAATGTAACATTAAATGCAAAAGAACAAACGGTCATATTCCAAAAAAGAGGGCATTTAATTTTTTTATTAAGAAAATGGTTTGAGAAAAAAATTATATTTGGCCTAAAGCATAATACGAGCTTTAAAACATAGTGTTGAACATAACCTTTCACATATTTGCAACAGTACAGTAGGCCTAGTTCACTTCCATTCACAACCCACATTTGCAGATCTCAAGCCGTGAGCCTTCACTTATCGGTAATAGTGTGCCCTAATGGTCACATACAGTGCAGTTCTTTTGAAATCAGAATCCATGCGTCATGTGCTTCCTTTAGTTATTCGAATACTGCTGGCATGCTGGACAAGTCGCGCCACTGCATCTGTGTTGACTTGAGGTTTTGCTTTTGGTGTAGACTAAATTTGAACAATGTCCTAAAGCTGGCCACACTATCAATTAGAAGTGTTGCGCCGTGCCTAGCCTGTAATTATCTATCTTTCCAAACTAATTTGGAAGCATGTACGTTTTCCTATTGATGCTTAATAATTTTCTGTTTGAGCTCAAGCCTTGCTTGCCCGCATTGTCACCATCTAATTTAAATACAGAATTGATTCATAACTTTTGGGGAAGCTGCACTTTGGCTCAATGGTTAGCACTGCCACCTCACAACAAAAAGGTCACTGGTTTAAGTACCGGCTGAGCCATTTGGCATGTTCTCCCCGTGTTCGCGTCGGTTTCGTATGAGTGTGTGTGTGTGTGTGTGTGTGTGTGTGTGTGTGTAAGTGTGTAAGGGTGTATAGGTGTTTCCCAGTACTGGGTTGCGGCTGGAAGGGCATCTGCTTCGTAAAATGTAGTTAGTGGTTCATTCTGCTGTGGTGGCCCCAGATAAATCAGATACTTACCTGTAGGAAAATGAATGAATGAACTTTTGAGAATCAATTCAGAATCGTTAGATAATATTTTATTGTTCTACCACCCAAACATTATACCCTTTTCCTTATCAGTTTTCATGTGACCAAAATAGTGGTACCCCAACTTCCCAACTTGTTCTTCTTTTTGGCATGGCTCCCCAACACTTACTGGCCCTTTTTTTGGAACTTTTCCAAACACCTGCATCCATTATCTATTGAGTGATCCAGGCCTCTTATTAAATTGGTGAAATATAGCTCAATCATGTGCTTTGATCCTTTTTGGCAGAGGCAGTTGTTTACTCGACTTACCTCTCTTAACAACCGTAAGTTGATCTACAGGTGTTTGTATCTCTTATGTAATTTCTTGCCATCTTGGAAAGCACTTTAATATACTCATGCTGCAGTAAACACAAGTATTGATCATTGATTAATTACAACCGAACATCAGTTATTAAAAAAATGGATGTACAGTATTGATTAACTGAGACCAAATAAAAGAATATTGATCATTTTTCATACCTAAACGATTTTCACTAGCGATGAATTTATATGCAAAATCATTCCTAAAGGTTAGATGGCACACAGATGTAGCTTTGCAACTTTACACTTCTGACACTCACTTGTTACACAGAAGAAGAGAGAGAATGTTTACGCACTTGTTAAAACCATCCTCTCTGTATTTGTTAGCTGGCAGATAAAACACAGATTGTTCAATCAGCAGCAGCAGTAGTAACTCGGATACCAATGAAATAAGTAGTTTCACATTCATCTTGCATCAATGCTCTTCTGTGTTGTTAGGAATATGTGCTCAACTAGATGGTTTTGTGCTTGGTTGCCACCAATTTGTGCTTTACTGTAAATTCAGAATCTCCAGGCATGGGGACAAAAGTGGCAGTTTCATTGGTTGACCAGTTTTTATCACGACAAGTTATTTTTCTTTTCTTGTACTAAGGACTTTTAAGTGGCAAAACTTTTTGCAGCTGTACAGTTTATACAGAACTTTGCATTGTTGGTTGGTTAATTTGATTTGATTTGATTTTTGATTGATTTAATTGGTTTGCTGATTTATTGGTTGATTTGATTGGTTGATTAACTGACATATATTGATTGATTATGTTTGATTGGTTGGTTGGTTTAATTGGTTTGTTGGTTTATTGTTTGATTTGATTGGACTGATATTGATTGATTTGATTTTTATTGATTTGCTTATTTATTGATTGATTTTGTTGGTTGATTGAATTGGTTGATTTATTGATTGATTTGATTGGTTGATTGACTGCCATTGATTGATTGATTTGATTGATTGATTGATTTGATTGGTTTGGTTAGTTTATTTAATTAGTTGGTTGATTTAATTGGTCAATTAATTGATTGATTTGATTGGTTGATTGATTAAGATTGATTGATTTGATTTGATTGGTTGGTTTAATAATTGATTGGTTTTTGTTGGTTGATTTGATTGATTGGTTGATTTAATTATTGATTGAATTGATTGGTTTGATTGTTTTATTTGAAAAGTTAGTTGATTTAATTGGTTGATTGACTGACATTGATAGACTTAATTTGATTGATTTATTGATTGATTGATTGATTATATTATTAATTTGATTGGTTGGTTGTGTAATTGATTGGTTTGGTTGGTTGATTTGATTGGTTGATTTGTTGATTTATTGACCGATTTAATTGGTTGATTGACTAACATTGATTGATTGATTTATTGATTGGTTTAATTCGTTTTGTTGGTTGATTTGATTGGTTGATTGATTGACATTGATTGATTGAAAGATTTATTTACAAAAGTACTTTTTAAATAATAATTAAAATGAGCACTGCTTTAAGTGTGTTGCTTTCTATTTCTATGTAATTATCATTTGTAACTGATATAATTATTTTTTAAACTGACATGAAAATCTTAATTTCTTGATTTTAAACTAGTAGCTCATGTACATTTTGTTTTCATGGCTTGGCAGCAAATAAAAAATGCTTTGCCGGTTTCCGAGTGAAAATGATTTTCAGTTACATGCTCATGATAACGGGTGTGAGATCATGTGCAGCAAATCCTCATATCAGAATAGATCTCTGACGGATCATGTGACACTCAAGACTGGAGTAATAATGATGAAACTTCACAGGAATAAATTACATTTTTCACTGGTGAGCAGAAGGGACTAAAAAATCATACAAATTCCAAACTTTTGAACAGATTTTATTTACATGAGCAGTACTCTTCAACCACCTCAGTATAGAATTTATTTCAATATAACGTGAAGCCTTTATTTAAATTTTCTATAAGTTGTCAGAAAAGATGAAATAAATCTACATTAATTGACTAGACAATATCTTGATTTGTTAACTGGTCTAAAAAAACATAGAAATTTCCCTCATTAATGCTGCTGTTTTTAGCTGTTGTTTGAGGAATAATGAACGTTTTTTGCTGAACTTTGTGTAGTCATGCGTCATGCTCTCAGAATTCTCTCTCTAAGGGTGTAGTATCTACGCTACAGGAATGGCATGTGCCACTCATAAGCTCAAGAACACACTGTACTTTCAGCAGATCCACTGCTCTCATTATTTTTCTTCTGCAGAAAAAGAGCAACAACATCTCTACTGCTTCACGTGCTCTTCTTAATGTATCTTCTGATCATTTGAAATGAAATTTTTTATTCTAATCTTGTTTCTTATTGTTTTTTTTTTTTTGGTTTGTTTTTTTATAATTTCACAGCCAAGAAAGCGTTATGTAGGTATTTTGTTTGTTTGTAGTGTGTTGTGCAGTATCTGTTTGTGTCTTTTCCATTTTGTTGGGTACCTGTCCTGCAGCATTGAACCATTCAAACCATTGTTTTTGCCAATAGTTATTGATGAAGTGATATTTGATAATTATAGTCTGTTATTTGCTGTAAATCTATAAATTCATATTTTATTTCTCTTTGACTGTTTATTTTAATGTTGAGTGCTAATATTTTGCGGTGAAAGTAACTAAAGTAATCAGTTATTTGGCAGAAACTTTGGTGCTGGTAAATGCTTTCTTTTTGACCCAAAAGATTGAGTTGTGTCTTATGAGCCTACAGTATTTCATATATATTTATATTTATATATTATATATTTATTTTTATTTATTTATTTATTTATTTACATATTATATTCTAATTTGTGTTGAATATTTTTTTTCATTTAGAAGTATTTATTTTTAGAAATTCTTATCTATTAGCTATTAGCTTAGCTATTTCTTTTAGTTTTTTACCTTTACTTCTTGTTTTACTTATTTTGTTTTGTTGTGTTTCACATTTACATTTTATTTACATACATTTTTTCTTGTTTTTTTGTTTGTCTGTTTGTTTTGTCTTGTTTTTTATTTTATTGTGTGTTTACGTGTTTGTGACATATCAGGACACAAATTTGTATAATGACATATATATATGAATCGGATATAACAAGCAGATGGTTTATATATATATATATATATATATATATATATATATATATATATATATATATATGTATATATATATATATATATATATATATATATATATATATATATATATATATATATATATATATATACGTTTTTAGAATGGAAAAGCATATTCGGTGTGATCAGCCCCTAAAGCAATATATTTTTTTTTATTGGCTACAGGACAAACTATTGTTATGCAATGACTTGCCTAATTGCTTTTAGATTGCACTTTAAGCTGAATAAGTATCTTGAAAAATATCTAGTAAAATATTATTTACTGTCATCATGGCAAAGATAAAAGGGTAACACTTTACAATAAGGTTCATTAGTTAATGCATTTACTAACATGAACTAATCATGAACAACACTTGTACAGCATTTATTAATCATAATTGAACATTTACTAATGCATTATTAACATCCAAGTCCATGCTTGTTAACATTAGTTAATGCATCCTGAGTTAACATGAACTAACAATGAACTACTGTATTTTCATTAACTAACGTTAACTAACATGAACAAATACAATAGTAGATGTATTGTTCATTGTTTGTTCATGTTAGTAGATGCATTAATTAACATTAACTAATGAACCTTATTGTAAAGTGTGACTGATAAAAGTAATCAGTTATAAGAAATGAGTTATTAAAACTATTAAAACAACTAAGCGAATTAAAATTTAACAGGAGAGCTAATAATTCTTACTATATAAATTTATATATGGTCATTTACTTTTCTTTTTCCTCCATTCAACATGCTATTTTTCTGCAAACAAATCAATTATTTGCAGCTTTATTTGGCTTTAATATTTTAAGTGTTTGCTTCCTTTATATAAATATAAATATTTATTCCTAAATATAATAGTTTCATTTATATAAATATTCATTCTTGCTTTTTGAAGATCTACAAAATAAAACAAAATAAAATTGACATCCAAATAACAAAAATGAAGTCTCACATTTCCCTCTCTGACATTGCTAGCCTGAATGCATGAGGTTAAGAGTGAGTCGAACTTCGCATCAGTCCAGAATGAATCTCCCTCTGATCCTGTTTGCATGGAGTGTGAGGGAATGTGACCCAAATGGATTTATTCTTCCATCAAAGGGAAGTATTCATGAATTAGAAATGACCTTGATTGGAGAGGCCCCAGAGACACAACGCCACAGTTCAAGCAATTTCACAGCCGTTTGCTGAATGCCTTTCCAGAGCGATGGAGGCAGTGAAGAAGAGCTGATGGGAGAGGATGAGAGAGACTGAATCAAGTGTGGACAAGTTGGTGAAAACTGTGGATATAGATTAGATATGTGTAAATGAAAGTGTAGCACAAAGAAAAAGCTGAAAATTCTGGCCTGCCTCTTTATATTGGGTGTCAGTGTTATTTTATTTATCTATATACTCTTATATCTTTTAAATTGAGTTCAGTTTTTGTTTAGATTTTATTGTCATTTAATTTTATGCCTTCGTCAAATTATTCCTGTAATGTTTTTATATATTTATTTCAATATTTTTAATCTAACAATCTAATTTCATCATTTTAATTTTAGAGCCTTAGTTTAAGCTTTTAGTTATTTAAACAGTTTGCTTTTTATAAGGTTAGATATAGTGGTTATTTGTTCATTTGATCATGAGTAGTTTCTCAGTAAATCTTGTTTGTCAGCTTTCGTACAACCGTTTTCGTGAATATTTTTGTTGAATTTTAATTTCTTTTGTTTTGTTTTTGTTTTTTTTGTTTTATTTTTCCTTTAATTTTATTTTTAATTTATTTTATTTAATTTTAATTTAGTTTAATTTAATTTTTTATTACATTTTTTCTTATCTTTTTTTGTTTTTTTTTCTTTTATTCATTTTTGTATTTATTTAATTATTTAATTTCATTTTATTTTTATTACAATTTTAATTAATTCTTTTATTTTCTTTTTTTCTTTTAGTTTTGCCTCTAATTGAATTTTTTATTAATTTAATTTTTTGTTCAATTTAGTTTGATTTTATTTTTATTTGTTAAATTTTTTTCTTTTCTTTTTTCTTTCAATTTAATTAATTTATTTTTTCTTTGTTTTATTTTTTATTTTTTAAATAAAATTTCGTTTTATTTTTGTTTATTACATTTAAAAAATATATATATTTTTTTATATTTTCTTTTAATTAATTTTTTAATTTTTATTTGTGTCATTTTTTATTTTACTTTGTTTAATTTTATTACTCATTCTTCTCAGACCCCATTAGGGCTCCATATTTACACAGTGTTTTCCTTCCTATAATTCTTTTAAAAAATGCAATAAAAAAATGTTAAATAAATAAATACTACTATTACTGTCAAAAGTAATAATTTAATAATGCTATTTTACTGTAAATTCAACACTTGAGGCTTCGTTTTAGATCTTTGGATCTTTCCAAGTTTCCCTGCTTTCCAAGGTGTGATTGTTTGCCATATGCCTTTGTATTTGAGTTTATTTGTCTTGTGAATGTGTTTTTGGTTTGTTTGTCTCAGGCTGTCGTGTTTCCATCATCTGAAGCACAAACACATTCTTGAAGGATTTCGTCTTCGAAGTCGTCTTCAAAGTGTGCGTGCGTCAACAAATAGCAGAGCACCTAAGCCCCCAATTCATACATAATTCAACCAGAGCAAACCATTTTAAGATTACAGATTTCAATCACAGAGCTGAATAAAAGTTGTGCATCTTTTTTATTATTATTTCTTTTAAAGACGAGCAACTTTACCTCACATTGCTGCCTCTTGTGTACAACAATAAAAACGGTCACAAGTGAAAGACTTGGCCTTGTACACAAAAGCTGACATGCAAGACTGGATAGGCTTTTCAGCACTAAAAGATTAAGATTCTATTCAATTTAATTCAATTTCCAGCCTTTTCTCAAGAGCTTAAGGGGGTAGTGATGTATAAAACATCCTACTGATAGCTTTCATAATTCGCCAGCTTGTAAAATTATTAGCGATCATTGTAATTCCTCACCAGAAACTGCATTTGGAATTGGTAAAAGCAGGTTTATTTTTTTTCATTAGCCAACTTTTCCCCCCCACACACAGTTGAATGAACCCGAGTCTCAAGCTCACTGGAGAGCAACAGCAAATTTTCTTTCTCCCATTTAATCCTCTTCCCACGATGCACCTGGGTTGACACTTCACCACAAACCCGCGCCTGCAGATGCTCATTAGAGCGCTTGTGTCAGTTCTGTCGCGTTTTTCAATCGCTCAAATCCAATCTTTTGCCAAAAACAATTGCACAATGATGACGTTAAGTGACAAATTCGCATTTATCATTCTCTTTTATTGTGCTAATAAGGCAGATGTCAGACACTGCTGGTTTAATTCAGATTTGACACTTACAGTCTGGCGTGTTTTGTATTTATCCCGATGTGTTTCTTGCCCTCTTGTTACCTTTCATCCTCTCTGTCTTTCACCTCCCCTTAAGAAAAAGTGCTGTCTGCTTGATTTTACTTGTGTGTTTGTGTCCATATGTGAGTGTGTTTTTGTGTAGAATGAGGTTTTAAAAGGCCTCCGTCTGGCTTTGATCCAGGCTTTAACCTAGCGCCCATCGATCGGCCGTTCAGACCAGATTACGGTTTGGCTTCTCAGACCGAGATGCTTCTTTCTGCCCGTCACAAATCACAGTCCTCAAGAGCGCCTTTGAACTGCATTTCTAAAGTAGCCTGGTCAGTCAACACCTGTGAGGCGCAGCCGGCCATCAGTCAGAGCCAGCAAGCTATTTCACCACCGCATTGCATTATCTATTTATTCAATTTGCAGCTCTGGATATTCAGAGCCCAACTAGCAAAGATAAAAAAAGTTTTATATATAGGGTTGTGTCAATAGACGATGCCATCGTCCATCACCGATGGCTGATAGACATTGCGATTCTGAGCCGGCATCACGATCCTCCGCCCCGCCCCCGTTGCAGCAACCCACTCGCAAAATACACACTTAGGCCCCGTTTACCCTAATATGTCTTAGTTTTTAAATGATATTTTAGAACGAAAACAATCCACATCCACACTGATGTTTCATCTAGCATTTCTAAAAAGCCCTCCTTCCACACTTTACCTCTGAAATTGCACATCACGTAATCACACACACACACACACACACACACAGGCTGAGCTCGATCAGTCAGCAGGTGCTTTGAGCACAAAAGCCCAGAGACCAGTGTACATCGGTCAGTTTATCAAGGATGTACCGCTGGATTGCGTCTCACTATAGTTGTCAAACATGGTATTAAATTAATCTTGTCATAATCTGACGACTCTTCGGTCTTTTAAATCTATCAGGTAACGTGTCACAGCGTCAGTACACTGCTTGAATCTTTCGCTTTCATGCTTGTACGTAGGGATTTTAGTGAAAACCTCAGATATTGTTGGTTGGTTTCTGTCGATTGTGCACCTTTTTTGCCAACCAAAATTTGTCGACGCCATTATAAAGACACAGATCACTGCCTATTCATGCCAGAGTCCCGCAAAAAAAGTGATTGACAGGTGGTAGTTTGTTGGTAACTTATCTTTATTTTTTATGATTTGGTTATGGGTAAAACAAAGACCATGTGGGTCAGGTAGTTGAAACTGTAGGCTATTTATAAATTATTAATTCACCACCACATACGATGACGATGCCATTGTCCATCGCGATGTTTCACATTTTATAATGCCAAATTGGTTGACATCACCCAAGTCTAGTGGTATGTAGCATCAGAAAGGAAGCGTTCACCCGAAATTGAAGAAAATTTTCATCATTTAATCATCCTCCACTTGTTCCATATCTGTGTGTGTGTCTGTTGAACACAAAAGACGATATTGTAAAATTGAAAAATGTTGGATAACCATTTGTTTTTGACTTCCATAGTATTTCTTTCCTACGTAGTATGGTTGCGGATGCCTACTCCGCCCAAAATGCAGTAACTATGTAAAGTCTAAAAACTAGAAAAATGCCTTTAAATATACCTCAAATATGTTTGGTTTTTCTGACAAGTCAAAAACTAGGTTGTTTCGGCAAAAGATATAACATTGCTATTAATTCAAAATAGAAAGTTAAAATAAAAGTTTTTTAGAAATTAGTATGTTAGTTTTAATATATAACCTAGTGTGCTCAAAAATTGTGTAAAAATGTTTTATTATGAAGATTTAAACATTCAAAGCTTTCACTTTGTTATTTCTGTCTGCAGTAAATAGATCAATTGTTTTTAATGACTTCAGTTAATCAATGAAATCAATCAATCAAGTCAATGACTTTGGTTTCCGATGCTAATGTATACAGTATATGCTTGTGCTCAACCACTCTCTCTGGCAGAGCTGTGATTAAAAAGTAAATGCTGTTGGCTGTTTTTTAAAAAGGAGAAAAGAGCTACTCTTTCACCCTATTAATTTTTCAGTTTAAAGGTTCCGTAAAGTGCTTTAGAATGTACATTTGTTTATTCAAAATTTGATGTAATCACAACTGAAACATGAAGAGAAGGGCAGGACATAGTATAGCTTTTCCTTTTTTTTAAAAAATCAGCCAATAGTGTGTTATTTTTCTCACTGCTCTGCCAGTGAGAGGGGTTGAGCTCAAGCACATCAAATGAGAAGGGGCGGGGCATGTCAGATACTAGAGAGCATTTGATTGGTCAAAATTTTTTATAAAAAATTGAAGTATGAGGTGACGTCAAAAAAATGTTGATCTATTTAGGCAGAAATGACAAATTGCAAGCTGTATATGTAAAAGAGGCCAGTGTGCACTCAAAAAAATGATATGTTGGCGTTAATTAACTTTTTTTTGTCCACTGGTTCCACGTAACCGAGTTAAGTTATCTTTAAGAAAGAATATTAATTTTAGTGAACTTAAGTTAGTTACATAAAGGTAATGTAATGTTGTTTAGTTCAATCAACGTAACATTTATAATTTAGCTTTAATCAATGTAGTTATTTAAGTTCAATTATTCTAAAATTGATATTGTTATGTTTAACCAAATAAAAAAAACAGTTTCCGTTTCATTGAGTTTATTCAATAGCATTTTTACAGTTTTACACATTTTCCAGCAATAAAATGATTATCAAAATCCAAATACTGTCTTTATCTGTATCTTCACTTATTACAATAAGTTAAAATATTAATACTATTAAAATAATAGTAATACGAGTATGAAGCAAATTGAAAACAATAAATGATTAACAAAAATATGCTTACAAAAACATCATAAAATACACTTTTTAAAATAATACTTTTCATATATTACAAAAACATTCAAAAATAATATTCTGCCTTCAAATGATTAATCAAAAATATACTTAGAAAAATCAAGTCTTCTTTTGTAAACTATACTGTACCTTTTTTACACTGAAAAAGCAGATAACACTTCAGTTGTTCAAAGAAAGATTAACATTTTAAAGCAAAGTAACACGATCAGCACTACACTATAAATTAGACCAACCATCACAGAACATGCAATAGCTACACATTCATCTCTCTGACACTTGCACCATTTATGCACATTTGCACCAGACACTTTTTTACAATCACTCCTTATAACTAAAAAACAAAACATTGTGCATGAAGTCTGCTTCACACAGGTGTGTGGGCTTGACAAACCACATGTAGAAGCATTCTTAATTCTTAATTTTTTTTTTATAATTAGCACATCTTGGGTGTATCGCCTCTTCTTGTTGATTTGCTGAATGTGTCCTCAATTGTAAGTCACTTTAGACAAGAGTCTGCTAAATGTTAATGTAACTACTGTAGATTCATAAGGTGGTGTTGCACATCAAGGTTTGCGCTTCATCATGCCCAGCATCCTAAAAAAGTCAGGTAAAAAAATAAAACTTTTACCAACAGATCAAAGGTGAAAGGAGGAATTGGTTTAAGAGGAAAATACAAAATGTTTAAAAAAAAAAAAAAACATAGCTTACCATGTACTCCCTCACTTAGGGGCTTTGAGGATGCATTCACACCTTTTTTTTCCACTGGTGATGTTCTAAATGACATGAAATGACAATTAGTAATTTACTAAATAATTAGTAGTTAATATTACTAGTAATTTTTACTGTACATCATTTTAATGTGTGTATAGGCATCTAAAGGCATAGTACCTGGATGATCCACAGTCTCCTCAGCCAGATATGGGACTTTAGTGGTTGAGCTGTAAACCTGTGAGGGAAAAAATAGATGTGAGTGAGCAAAAATTTAAAATAATAAAATATAATAATATAAATAGCAAATTTAAACGTGTTAGATGACCAAACAAATAAGCTTACATTAAATATGTCATCATGCTAGATGTCATCCTTTTTAAGTGTCACAAATGCATTTTTGCTGTTTTTTTTAAGTTAACAGGCTTGAATAATACAATTAAATAATAAATAACACTGTGCTAACACCACATTTTAATTTATATTATGTAAGTTATCAAAACTGGCATTCAAACTCGACAAACTGCTTGATACTCATTTAAAATAAAGACCATCAAATCAAATAAAAAATCAAAACACTTTTATTGTCACATTATCAGCAGCACGTGTGCTATGATGAGTGAAAAGCTTAGACTATTCTAACATGACTATTCCTTACTACCAACGTTTGCAACTTTATTTTGGGGGAGTTAATATATACCAAGTATAAAATTTCACAGGAATGCAAAACAAACTATACATTTATCTGTCTATAATGTGGAAAAGACACAGGGAACATGGCAATTTTATAGCAATACTATACACAAACACAACATAGTATTACAAGAGAGTACATTTATGATTCAAATGTTTTCACAACCTCAGTATAAATACATAAAAAGTAAAAAAAAAATCTCACCTGTGTGTCCACATTGGGGAAAGCTTTGTGCACGTTCTCAATTTGTACTGTAATCTTCATCTTTTGATTCCCATAATATGGCGCCGAGCTGAGAGTGATCGTTGTGGTTTGAATCTTCTTACTTCCTGTGTTGTTTTGAAACTGCGCATGTGCAGATATTACTCCACCTATTGACCAAAATGCAGTACTACAGAAGCAACACAACTCCCTTTCATTCATGTTAATTAAGCGAGCTGTTTAAATGTGAAAACTTACTTTTTCTAATTTTTTCCAACACAACACTTTTATTTTTAATACACAAACATAAGCGAATTGTTTAATTTAAACATAGTTACATTCTTTGGACCAACTAAAGCCATAATTCATTTTTTTGAGTGTGGTGCAGGTAGACCTCACTCTGACCTCTAAAAGGTGCTCTAGCGACAGACGCTAAAGGCCATGGTCTTTAGGCTCCTTGTTAGAGCAACCTACTCCCATACAAAGAATCGTCAGTTGGATCCCAGGTCATAGCGGGTTGGGTGGTGTAGGTTAGGCGGGTTACATTGGTGTCGTGACCTGAATGGGACTAAGGTTTAGAGGGGTGAGTGCAACAGAGGCCAGCTAGTGAAGTGCTGTGCAGGTAAACCTCACTCCTCTGACCTCTAAAAGGTGCTCTTGTGACAGACGCTAGAGGCCATGGTCTTTAGCCTTCTTGTTAGAGCAACCGTCTCCCGTAAAAAGAATTGCTGGTTTGATCCCAACTCGGAATGGGTTGGATAGGTTAGGACGGGCAAAGTTACATATGTTTATATAATCTTAATGCAAATTTTATCACTGTTTGTTGGCACACTAGCTTATAGATATCCTTAACACATACTGATACTAACATATAACTTAGTCAAATTAAATCTACAATGCTTTGCAACCACATGGATTTAAATTCTCATTTTCGGGTTAACAATCTTTTAAAGGCTGTTTTCTTGATCTAGAACAACAACCAGTAGCGTATTATGGATGCTTTTGTTCAGAATTGCTATTGCAAAAATAAAAGACTTCCAGTAACACTTTCTTTTTGTCTCCTTCTATCCTAGAAAAGAGAGGACAACCAGATAGATTCCAGAATCAGTCCTAAGAAGAGTGCAGAGCCCGCCATCGACCTGTTAGGCCTTGGTAAGACATGAATAATTGATCCCTCATCTCATTGCCGATCAGGGAATTTGATATGGCTAAGATAAGCTGGAATTAAAAGAGACTTGAAGGTCATTTTACAGCAGTTTTTTTAATGGGAAGGAGATGGTGGAATAGAACAGCAATTAATGTTTGATGGGATTTTACTCAAATGAATCATGCAGAGTTTATCTTTTATGTTGAGATATTTGATATATTTATCCACTTAAGTTATGTGTCTTTTTCACTTGTTTTTACTCAGTTTATCACAAACAAAGAGGCAGAGTAATAGTGGTGGATACATAAACACATAAATCAAAAATCTGTTGTATATCTTTTTGTACATATGGACACATACACTCACCTGCCACTTTACACAAATTTACACAAATTTCTAATCAGCAATGCAGTTTGGCATGTAGACATGGTAAAGACGATCTACTGCAGTTTAAACCAAGGATCAGAATGGGGAAGATTTAAAGGTAAATTTAGTTTTTTTTGAACGTGGCATGGTTGTTGGTGTCAGATGGGCTGGTCTGAGTATTTTAGAAACTGCTTATCTACTTGGATTTTCAAGCACAACCATCTCTAGGGTTTACAGAGATTAAAAAGATAAAATATCCAATGTGTGGCAGTTTTGTGGGCACAAATGCCTTGATGATATCAAAGGAGAATATCACGACTGGTTCGAGCTGACAGAAAGGCAACAGTAACTCAAATAGCCACTCGTTACAACCAAGGTATGCAGAAGAGCATCTCTGAACACACAACATGTCCAACCTTGAAGCAGATGAGCTACAGCAGCAGAAGACCACAACAGGTGCCACTCCCGTCTGCTAAGAACAGGAAACTCGGGCTACAATTCGCTCAGGCTCACCAAAATTGGACAATAGAAGATTGGATAAATGTTGCCTGGTCTGATGAGTCTCAATTCAATAGAGCACCTTTGGGATGTGGAGGAATGGGAGATTTGCATCATGGATGTGCAGCCAACAATATGGACCAATCATGTCAGTATGGACCAAAATCTCTGAGGAATATTTCCAGTACATAGTTAAATCTATGCCACAAAGGATTAGGGCAGTTCTGAAGGCTAAAGGGGGTCTGACCCATTACTGGTAAAGTGTACCTAATAAAGTGGCGGGTGATTGAATGGGTTAAACATATACAGTATACTTGTCCGTCAGTTTTAGATTTGGTATATGTTTTAAAAAAAGTATTTTTGTTTTTACTATCAGAGTTTCCGCTGCTAATATTTAAAAGGAAGGAATTCACATGACTGATGGAAAAAAGGTGCCAAAAATACATTTAAAGTTTGATGTTAAGATTTAAAGTTTATCTGTATTAAAGTATAATTGTGTGTTTATTATATAGCAATGCCTCATCTAACACTCACTGTAAAAGCATTATAATAATACACACTGTTGAATGTAATTTGTAGCAACTCTCAAAAAACATATCATTTATATTTCATACAATACATTATAGTATATACAGTACAGTTGTAGTCGAAATGATTGGCCCTTCTATGTTTGTTTTTTCTTTTTTAAATAATTCCCTAATGATGTTTAACAGAGCAAAGAATTTTTCACTGTATTTCCTATAATATTTTTTTCTTCTGGAGAAAGTCTGTTTTATTTTGGATAGAATAAAAGCAGTTTTTAATTTTTCAAAGCCCATTTTAAGATCAAAATAATTAGTCCCCTTTAGCAATATTATTTTCCATTGTCTACAAAACAAACTATGTACTGTCAACATGGCATAGATAAAATAAATCAATTATAAGAAAACTATCATCTTTGGAAATGTGATATTAAAAATATTGTCTCTGCTAAACAGAAATTGGGAAAAATATACAGGCAATAATAGTTATGTCTTCAACTGTACCTTATATCACATTATATATTTGTGATACTTGACTAGCATTTAAAATAACTAGTCTTAGCTTTCAATATTTTTTTTCCTCTCATTTATTAAGACAAAGAAGTGTCCCCTTATCTTTTAAATGGCCTTGTCTTTTTTTTACTAGCGCAGCCACTACTAAATGTACGGCTCAAAGACAGTGTGTTGCTGTACACCAAAGCGACATGTTTTAACGGGTGTGTAAAGGCTCAGATAGAGGATCACTGACTGCTATTACTGTCTAGATGAAGGTTCAGGGAAGCATGCGGCTAGTTTAGTCCTAGCGGTATTGATCAGGCCAGCAACTCGAGCCCTTGAGATGACCAAACACAATTGATGTTATATTACTTTCTGGGAAATGAAAGTTTCTATTTGCTGGCCTGGAGCTTTCCTTTGTCGCTCTGTCTTGTGTTTTTATCACTTTCTCTATCTCTCTCTCTCTCCCTCTCATTCGATATTTCTCACTCTCTCAATCTCCTTGTGCTACCAAGTTGTCTGTTATGATGAGTGAGACAGATATATGAATTTCCACAAATGTGAATGTGTGTGTTCTGGTGAGCGGGTTGGAGTGCTGGAGGGCATCAGAGGTCAGTGCTGATGAAGAGAGGCTGGAGATGATGCTGTTGAGATTGAGACATGCGTCTTATTGATGTGTTTTTGCTCAAGGCCTGAGCATCTCTCCTCACCTTTCCATACCAGCAAGGCTCCAGCCATGTGTTCAGACAACCAAGATACATATCTCTCTTAGTACATGTTGTTACTTTATTGCAGTCAATTAAAAAAAAAATGGATTAATTTGGTTCATAAAAATAATGTCATCTATAAAAGTTCCAGAATGTTACTTCTAATGATGTAAAATATGTACAAACCTAAATGGCAAAATTTAATTAAATTGAAAGTTGTCATATTAATATTATTAATCTTATTATGAAGGATTTTCCCATTTTTAAAGGTGCCATATACTGCATTGGTTAAATGCTCTGTTCTCTGATATGGACATAGTAGGTTTATGGCTTTAGTAAGTTCAAAAAATCTCCAGAAACGGTTTAATAAGCTCTTTATTACTCCATAAAACACTCATAGAATTAGAAGGCCCATGATTGACCATATATGACTTGTGTCTTGAATAATAATGAGCTCCGCTCTGATAAGGTGGTCTTACAGACACACACAGCTGATGTACGCTGAACATGATCAAATATAAACCCAATCGGAGTAATGTTAACCTATTTTTCTCACCAGATCTGTTGTAGATAAAGGCTAAACTATAATTAATTCTGACAAAAGATGGTGGTAGAGATGTAGCGTTGTATTTTGAAGCTATAGTAAGAGGAATTATCAACCTCTGCATGAACAGATGACAGTTGAGCTGAGCTGAGAAAACATATGCATCAAATTTCACAATAAACATGATAAATTAACAAAAGATGTAACTAAACGTACCTTATGCCTTTTCATAGTGGAGAAGAATTATTGTATAATCTGAAAATCTTGCATTTTTTATCCTGAGGCCAGTTTGAACAGGTCTTGTGCTGTCGTTGCCCAGTAACACCAAAGACTATAAAATACACAATAATACATGTCACTCCTATACTTTTGAATAATAACTTTAAATAACTATCAATATGGCGAGTGAAGCCCAGCCCTCTTGTACAGGAGCCAATCAGCGATTGCTAAATGGCAAACAAAACCCGCCTTCTAGTACAGTAGCCAATCAGCAAATTGCTATAGAATGACAATTCTCCAGGGGAGGGGCTTGGACCAGACGTGAGTTTCCAGACCAGGGTTTGTGTGATACGAACATTTAGAAATTAAACTAAATAGACAGTTGTTATATAGTTTTATTGGTTATTTGTAATATGAAATGTCATCGTGAACTTGGCATGTAGTTTTGAAGAATTTGATGTTTCCCAATTCAAACAGAATGTCGGAGAGGTGTTTCCAAGATGCTCGCCGATTAAAATGATTTGCCTTAAAGGGAATATAATATAATAATATATATAATATTTTACAACGAAGCACATTTTACATTAGTCAACATTCTTCAAGAAAGGAATGTACCTAATTAACCTAAAGGCTAGTTTTCATTGGTAGCCCCCTTTTGCCAGATGTTAAAGGCCTATCCCATTAAAAATGCAAATTCTAATTATAAAAACTAAACAAACAGAAAGCAACCACAATAACAACAATAGCAAAAAAAAACTAGTCTTCTCAATGCTGATTCTACACTGCTTCAGAAAACTACGGTACTTCCATCCCCTCAGAAAGTTATGGATAGAAGCCCTATTCTATATTTTTGTAATGTAACACTTGTAGGTTGTAATGCTTGTTTTTCCAAATTTGGATTAGTTACTAATTAGTATTTGTTACTAACAGATGTCATCAATATACTGTAACATAGTACATTGTAAAAAAGAAATGTCTCTAAAAAACCCAAAAAAGTAAAATAATAGTAAATAACCATCCAGTAAAACAGAAATATTCCGGCAGCTGAGTCCCAAAAAATGGATAAAATACAATAATTTCCATAATTAGAAAACTGCTTATAACAATTTTTTTACACAATATCTTGTGTAATGTTTTTTTGTAAAGTTTTATAAAGATTATTTAAAAAAATATTATATAATGTACTTCAATAAAGTAATTAGAGCACAAATTATTTTTTTTAATTGATAATTTTTACATTTACATTCAAAACATTTTAAAAACCTTTAAAACTAATAACATTGTTGCCACAGTAACACCTTACATAAACACATATAATCTCTCTAAAACTTCCCTTTAAGTATTAAAAAAGGTTAATTGAGCATATTAAAGGATTTAGTTGAGTGCTTTGCTGCTGGTTTTGTTTAATATTTTTCTTTTGACATCAACTTTTTTCTTTCTGACATCAAAAGTTTTTTTAAAAGCAAAAATTTATCCTTATTATGATCTAAATCTCTATTATTGTCATTATAGATCTAACTGCCATTGATTGATTTCTCCATGTAATTGTTTGATCTCATCAGTGTGTCCTAATTTGATCTTTCAATGAAACATGAGGCTTCTGTTTGATCATGTAAATCAGACCTCTCCAGTTGTTTTAGTGTAATAAAATAAAAGCCTACTTGACTTGATAAATTCTGCCATTTTCTTAGTTTGTTGCAAGCTTGCATTCAGATCTGCCTTAGTCCCCCATCAACAAACAATGGTTTTTGGGGGAAAAAAAACCTTTTGTTAAATTGCAACTTTAACATTCAATCCAAGTAATTCTACCTTTCCACAATGACATCTGTCTATTTTAGCTATCCTCTAGCAGGTTAAAGTTATGTTTGCACCAAAACGCTATAACTTGATGTCCTAACTCTGCCTTCTTAATAGCTTTTTATTATTTGCTCTCAGAATAATTTGTCAGAATAGACCTGTGATTCACCAGCAAATGAAAACCGCTGATTGAGTCTGCATGTAAAGGCTCTCATAAAGCTTATCAGATGTTCGTTCACACATAAAAGGCTTTACTAAAGAGTGCAGCGCTTTTCCAGATGCTCTTCTCCTTTCCACATTTCAGTTTATGTGATTTGGCTAATTTCCTCTTCCCTTTTCTCCTTTCCAGTCAAACCTCCAGCTCATCTAGCATTTCATCTCGCCTTTTCCCCGTACCCACTGCCATTCCCTCCCCTTAAATTACTTTGAGCTCTTTTATTTTCGTGGATTTTTATCAGTCATAAAGAGATGGCAGCGGCTCACTGTAACGTGTGAACACAGGCAGGGCTCTGATGGAGTCTTTGACTTTAATGGAAAGAGAGCGGCAGGCCGGCTTCGGAGGCGAGCGGGCGCTTTTTTCTCCAGCGTTGGCGGAGTGTGATTAGATTTCCTGCTCTCTTGGATGAAGTCGATAGGTAGTGGGAAAGGGAAAAGCGAGCTGAGCAGGCGGTGTGGGCTGCTGCCGCCTCATGAACACTCCTTTCTTTCTCACTGCTGAGAAAAAAGACTCATGTGAACAGGTTTAGTCTGCCGTTGGGCATCAGCTGTCAGTCAGTGAGTCACAGATGAGTCTGAAATGTTATGTAAGGAGCATGTACAGATGTACAGATGCTGTCTCTGACATCTGACTCCAGAGGCTTAAAGAAAATAAAGTGGCCACTAAATGTATTTTAAGGCTTAAAATTATGGATGGATGGATGGATGGATGGATGAATGGTAGTTAGTTAGTTAGTTAGTTAGTTAGTTAGTTAGTTTGTTAGTTAGTTAGTTAGTTTGTTAGTTTGTTTGTTTGTTTGTTTGTTAGATAAGACTGAAATTATTCAGTGGTCCTCAATACTGCTCATTTAGTACTGGGCTGCACAAGAAATCATGAATTATTTCAATTTTATTTAGTATTTGACTCTGAACCATCTTTTGTTTTGTAAAATGAATTATATTCTCTCGGTTACATTTTGGTTACTTAAAGTTCCAAAATTGAACCCACAAGCTAGCAAAATGGATAAGAAACAGGAGTCTTTTAAAAGTTTCTTGGCGAAGAGGAAAAGGCCCAGTGAAGGACCCATCCTGGAATGACAAGGAATAGATTCACCACCCATTTGTCCACAAATCAGGTCAATCCAGCGTGTTTGTGCAAGAAGATCAACTGTTGTAAATTGCAACATATTGCATCTTTTCCATCTGCAAGTTCTTTATTTCCAATAGAGTTGCGTGCATATTGGGAGCGACACCTTCCAGGCCCACACTCTTATGAATTCTGCGAGAGCACAGCGAGTCATTTGACAAGAACTGACCAACCAGCTTTATATTTTGTATGGAATATACACATTTCGGGAGACTAATTATCTCAGACAAACACTGCAGTGCTTTTTAAATTTCTCCAAAAATAAGACTTGTGTCAGAGTTTTAGCAATGTTTTGTCAGCTTGTTTGTGGTGTTTTGACCAGTCTGTGGTGATAAAATATAGGGGACCACTGCCCCAGGGGTATAAATAATGGGGGGAAAATATTGGTTGTACTGTATGTAAGAGTTACCTAAGTGGATATTTATGAATATCATTATGAGAAATCTGCCTTTACAGATATGTATTGTATTTTAAATATATAGACAGCAAAAAATGATGTAATACACAAAGTGTAGTTTGGATGGTTTGTTTTGTATTCACTAGTCTAAAAATAGATATGCCAAATGTCTACAAATATAGTAAAATGAGTGCAATGGAACAATGTTTTTTTTTTCCCTGTAGTGGCTTGTCTAAACCTACTCATTTTTACCTACTTTTTGTATGTAAAATTAATTAAAGCTACACAGAGACTGTTACTCTATATAATGAAGTTGACACTTTGCCCATGTCTGTGCTGACATTTGGTTGTCTCTTGCACAGATGCACCCACAGTCGGCTCTGCCAGCAGCGGGGCAGGAACAAGCAGTGCAGCTCCAATCAGTGACGACTTAGACATCTTTGGACCAATGGTATCCAACCCTCTGCCCTCCAACAGCAACTCAAGCCAGGTACATGAAACCACCAATGCTGATAATATTTGCCAGTTGTATAACCATCTGTGTGTGCTCAAACTCGCAATACCAGCTCAATCCTGCTGTTGTGTCATTCAAACCCTTTTTCTGTGTTGGGAGGTTGACAATAATTGACTGCACGAAGTGTCGATTACATGTCTATTTTGCTTATAGTTATAATACATCAGTTATATTAGAAAATGTTTTGTTCAAATTTTGAGGGAATTACTATTTTTCCCCCAATTTTCATCACATTTTATGTAGAAAAGATGCACTACCCTAATCAAAAGTGACAGTAACATGGAATATTTTTTTTACTAATTAAAAAAAAATAGTTTAAAGAAATGGTGACCAGTCACCTTAAATAAACACTGTGGCATAGATTTAACAAGGCACTGGAAATATTCCTCAGAGATTTTGGTCCATATTGACATGATGGCATCACACATTTGCCGCTGATTTGTCATGATGCAAATCTCCAGTTTCACCACATCCCAAAGGTGCACTATTGGATTAAGATCTAGTTATTGTGGAAGCCATTTGAGTGTCAAGAAAATATCCCCCACACCATTACACCACCACTAGCAGCCTGAATTGTTGAAAGAGAGGATAGATCCATGCTTTCATGTTGTTAATGCCAAAATCTGACCCTAGCATCTGAATGTCGCAGCAGAAATCGAGACTCATCAGACCAGGCAACATTTTTCCAATCTTCTATTGTCCAATTTTGGTGAGTCTGTGCGAATTGTAGCCTCAGTTTCCTTTTCTTAGCTGACAGGAGTGGCACCATGTGTGGTCTTCTGCTGCTGTATCCCATCTGCCTCAAGGTTGGACGTGCGTGTTTTGTGTTCAGAGATGCTCGTCTGCATACTTCAGTTGTAATGAGTGGTATTTTGAGTTACTGTTGTCTGTCTGTTAGCTGGAACCAGTCTGGCCATTCTCCTCTGATCTCTGACGTCAAACAAGGCATTTGGGCTGACAGAGCTGCCACCTACTGATTTTTTTCTCTTTTTCGGACCATTCTCTATAAACCCTAGATATGGTTGTGTGTAAAAAATCCATTAGATCAGCGTTTTCTGAAATACTCAGACCAGCCCGTCTGGCACCAACAACCATGCCACATACAAAGTCACTTAAATCACCTTTTCCCCATTCTGATGCTCGCTTTTTACTGCAGCAGATCGTTTTGCTCATGTCTACATGCCTAAATGCATTGTGTTGCTGCCATATGATTGGCTGATTAGAAATTTGCGTTAACGAGCAGTTGGATAGGTGTACCTAATAAAGTGGCCGGTGAGTGTCTATATTTTAGACCTAATGTTACTATACGAAATTTCAATGAATGATAAAAAAGCTAATCTCCATGCTGACACACAAACCACCTGAATTTTTCTGGTATCATTTGGCAATTTGTCATTGGGCCTATGGTGGCTAATGCTAAGGAGGCCGTCATAGACCACCACACCTCATTTGTAAGGTAATGGAGGTACAATTTAGATAAGCATTTTTTTTTCTTTGGTTACAAAACATGCATCTGTTCCTGCCTGCCCTCATTCAGTCTAAAATCAACTGACTAAGAGAGACAAAGAAAAGGTCAAACCCAATTGTTTTAATTTCCTTCGCAAACAACATGATTACATTTTGCCAGTCTAGTTGCAGCTGACAGGATTGATTTGCAGGGCCTTCCTGGCCAAAGGATGCAGCATGAATAATGAGGGATATTAGCATTTATTACAGCCCTTCATTGAGGAGTTTGAAGAGGAGAGATGTTAAATAATGTCAAGAGAAGTCAGTGATAAAAGGAGCGTCATGTTGAGAGGAGAGACAGAAGTTTGGCAAATACATGTTAGAGATGTGTATTTCTGCAATAATCTGAATACATTTGAAAATTCTTGCAGTCCACATGACCGTTTTCAAGGTTTGTGCCAATGCCTTTTTTAAGATGTCTTGGAAAATCTTGCTGCACTTCTGTTGAACATAATAAAAAGTTGATAAGGAGACAACAGAGATGCTATTATCACTCTATTCTTCTGGCACAATTATGTTATGTTAATTTTATTAGTAAATAATCAATTCAACATTTGCTGATGCATCTCTTGCAGTCCATCGGTCTATATAACACCTGAAAATATGTTACATTTTTGTCAACCTGATAAGTGAAAAATGTTTAAAGTGTAAATGGCTTTTTAAATATTTTAGTTATTTTTAAATGTTTTAATAATAAATAAAAAGCTTGTCTGCTTTTTGCCACTTCAAGAGGTACACTCAAAAATTACATTTTCTTTTTTTTTTAAATACTTATTTAAAATAAGTTGCAACAACACACTTCTTAAGGATTCTTTTGGACAACTTAATTTTTTTATTCCACTCTTTTGTTTACTGGAAATTAGAACTGAATTTAGAAATAGTTTGAACTTAGTTAACAAAATTAAATATGTTGGCTGATAGATGTTCTAAGCAGAGTGCGTACAACACCGTTACCTCATCCACGAAAGTAAAGGAGTAAAGAGTAAAAAAGTAAAGGAGCCGAATGGATGAGGCTTGTTCTTTATTCTCGTGCTGCAGAAGGTTTGTTCAACTGTTTTCTTGTAAGTGAAGCGTTCTGTTTGTCCATTCAGTTTTTCCACTTAAAAAGTCCACCATGTAAACAGCAAATGCGCCATGGTGCGATACAACTGACTCTCAAAGGCAATGGGAGATAAGACTCGGATTGGTTTAATGCATGTTATGCTCAAAACACACCCTTAGTTCATTAAGACAATAAGGACAACCCTGTTAGACCATGTGCCGGGGTGCAAAGCGTATTTTTTCTATCCTTAAAATAGCAAAAGTGAATTCAGACACCCTTAATGCTTTTGCGCCATGCACTTTAGACTTTGCGCCTAAATCGTTAAAATAGAGCCCATAATATTGTTAGAAATTTAAAACTTCATTTTTATAGGAGAATTAGTGTGGAAAAAGGGCCAAAGAATATGGAAATATATGTTTTCAAAATTAATGTAGATGTGGCCTTAAACCTTTAAAATATTTATAATCACTAAATACTTGAAAACACCGTTAAATTAGTCTTAAGAAAATCTCAAAATAAAATAGCATTTAACCCTTTATAGGGCACCCATTACCAAATACTTACTGAAAAAAATGGTATTAAAAGTGTTATTATATATATTTTTTAATAATCTTAGTTTTATGACTTAAAACTTTATGGTTCTTTGCCCGTTAAAGGATTGTTCACTTTTAGCTAATTATTTTCAGATGATCTCTCCTCCCCCTTGATATAAGTCAGTAAGGGACCTGGAAACTGTATAGTTGGCTGCTGGCCTAAAAAAAAAGTAGAATTTCAGTGATTTACACGTTTATAGCCAATCAGGACACTGGAGGATCCCAGCATGTACAGCAATTTGTCTTTGTAGAAGCTTATCTTAACCCTAGGGATCCACTCTTACTAACCCCACACTGTCCATTTTTTCTTTTTCTCCCCGATAGACCTTATTCAGGGTTGCACTATATTTAATTTTTGTCAGGAGTGAAAACGAGGCTTTGAGGAATAGAAGTACATTGTGTTCGATGGATTGTACTGGATGTCCAGCTGACAAAGCATCTTTCTCAAACATGGAAAATTCAGTTTTGAGTGATCTTATATCTTCATGCAGCAGATGCCTCTGTAAAGACTGTAAAGCTAATAATTAGGATTTAAAATTCAATATGGCATATACCTTGACTAAGGTCACCTTCATTCTCACATGTTTTGGCCATTATTCTAAGAATGGCTTAAGCTGGACTTTTTTCATTACAAACGCCTGAAGCTGTGCTGAAGCCAAGAAAGTGGCTTGACAAAAAAGCTTTTTCCCCTACTTGAATCAATGTTTTATTGAGAGCTGTGTATCGAGTCTCTGGACTGACTTGGACTTCCGGAATAATTGATGCCCCCCTGCTTCGCTCTGGCCAAGCGGAAATCAGCTCTTCCTACAAAATGTACATTTGTACCTGCATTGTTCATTCTCATGGGATGCTAATAACGGATCAAGACAAGCCAAAGATAGATCGCTTGAAAATAGTAAGCGAATACCGAGAGATTCACAAATCCGCCTGTCTCTCCAGCGTACTGTCAGTCTCTGCTCTGTGCTTCAGATGAATCGAGTGCTGGTGGGTGTCTGATGAGGGAGGATGGCAGCATTATGCCTTGATTCTTGTTTGTTGTGTCTTTTAGAGTCTTTGTGTGGAAGATGTGTCTGAAAGAGGCACACATTGACTCTTTGAAGGATTTGGAGGCATTTCGCATATCTGAAGATGCGCGACACTTATAGAAATTGGATTGCTTGCTTGTGTGAATGAGGATTTATTTTTTCCCAAGCAGCGATTTTTGGAAGTGACTACAGGAAGTACACTGAAAGCTGACCTTGTTACATATCAGTGTAGATGCTATGTGTGGTATTGTGCAAAAGTTTTAGACCACCATTAGATTTGTTGTTTTAGTAATGGTATACTGACCATACCTTATTTGTTTTTTAGTTTAGTTTAGTTTTTTTTTTTTTTGTATAATTGTTGAAGACGTGAAAGATGAAAGGGAGAGAGAATAAGAATGAATAAAACTTGGTGGTGGCTATGTCCTGGTTTGAGCTGCATTTCTGCTATTTCTGGTGTTGGCAATATTGAATGATTTGATGGAATTGTGTTGAAAAGTACTGACTTGTTTTAATCCATTATGCCAATCCTTCAAGAATGGCTCCCATTGGCAATGGTTTTGTCTTTCAGCATATGCTGATCACAAACACATTTCTATAGCAATGAAATCATATTTACATGACAAAACCCTGATCAACAGTGACGATCATGAAATTGCCTCCACAGTGTCCAGACCTTAATTTTATTGAGACAGTGCGCAGTTCACCAGGATAGAAAGCGAAAGAAATGGCATCCTAAATCTAAAGATCTCAAGAGAAGTGTTAAAAGAGGCTTGATATTTTACAGCTTATTATTTCAGAAAAAAAACTTCCCCAAGCTTTGACTTTTGCACTATATTTCATATATGTGTAATAGACACTAACTAAATAAATCCAGCGGATAGCATCATATTTTACAGTGCATACGGAAAGTATTCAGAGCGCTTCACTTTTTCCACATTTTATTATGTTATAGCCTTATTCCAAAATGGATCAATGTAATTTATTTCCTAAAAATTCTACAAACAATACAAATCAATAAATTTATTACAAAAAAAAACAAACAAAAAAAAAATCACATGCACCATAAGTATTCACAACCTTTTGAGCCATTAAGCTCTAAATTAAGCTCAGGTACATTCTGTTTTCACTGATCATTCTTAAGATGTCAGCAGCTTAATTGAAGTTCACCTGTGGTAAATTCAGTTGATTAGACATGATTTAAAAAGGCATACACCTGTCTAACCTGTCTATAAAAGGTTCCAGGGTTTACAGTGCATGCCAAAGCACAAACCAAGCTTGAAGACTAAGGAATTGTCTGTAGACCTCCGAGACAGGATTGTCTGGAGGCACAAGGCTGGGAAAGGTTACATAAAATTTTTACTGCTCCTAAAGTCCAATGAGCACAGTGGCTTCCATCATCCGTAAGCAGAAAATGTTTATAACCACCAGGACTCTTCCTAGAGCTGGTTGTCCATCTAAGCTGAGTGATCTGGGGAGAAGGGCCTTAGTCAGGGAGGTGATCAATAACCCGATGGTCACTCTGTCTGAGCGCCAGTGTTCTTCTGTGAGAGGGGAGAACCTTACAGAAGGAAACCATCTGTGCAGCAATCCACCAATCAGGCCTGTATGATAGAGTGGCCAGACAGAAGCCACTCCCTGCCTGGAATTTGCCAAAAGTAATCTGATGAACTCTCAGACCACAAGAAACAAAATTCTCTGGTCTGATGAAACTAAAATTGAACTCTTAGGAGTGAATGCCAGGCATTATGTTTGGTGAAAACCAGGCACGGCTCATCTGGCTAATACCATCCGGACAGTAAAGCATGGTGGTGGCAGCTTCATGTTGTGGGTATGTTTTTCAGCAGCAGGAACTGGAAGAAGAGTCAGGATAGAGGGAAAGATGTATGCAGCAATGGACAGAGACATTCTGAATGAAAACCTGCTTCAGAGTGCTCTTAACCTCAAACTGGGGCGACGGTTCATCTTCCCGCAAGACAATGACCCAAAGCACACCGCCTAAATATCGATGGAGTGGCTTCACAACATTTCGGTGAATGTCCTTAAGTGGCCCAGCCAGAGTCCAGACCTAAATCCTATTAAACATGTCTGGAGAGATCTGAAAATTGCTGTACACCGTCGCTTCCCATCCAACTCGATTGAACTTGAGAGTTACTGCAAAGAGGAATGAGCAAAAATTCTCAAAGACAGGCGTGTCAAGCTCATGGCATCATATTCAAGAAGACTTAAGGCTGTAATTGCTGCTAAAGGTACATCATCAAAGTATTGAGCAAAAGCTGTGAATACTTCTGTACATGTGATTTTTCTTCTTTTTTTATATATATATGCAACAATTAAATTTTTTTTTCACATTGTAATTATGGGGTATTGTGTGTTGAATTTTAAGGAAATAAATTAAAAGTGAATTGCTTTGAATACTTTCCGGATGCACTGGATGTAAACTCATTTAAGTGTGATGGCTCATTTTAAATGCAGTAGTGATTTATTTGCCATATTTATAAATAAATATTGTATAATGCTACTAGTCAATTCTATTTATTTATTTAGTCTCCTTTAAACGTTATGGCTTCTTTTGTATTGCATAATTTGATGTCTTCAACATCAAGCAATCAATCAATCTGACTAATATATTATTTATTTTGTTTCTGTTAATTGCTCCTTTTGTTTGTATTAATGAGTTACCTTTGTTAATAATTTATTAACAAATCAAACGTAATTAAGATTAATTTACTTTTATTATGTATTTATGTACTGTATTTATATTAAGCTTACATCCAGCTATGGAAACAATTTTGTATGAATTTATCTACATGTGTGTATATACACCGTGAAAAATTCTGGGTTCAACACAATTCTTTAAAAATTTAAGTGGATTGAACATGAAACAATTAAGTTGTCCCCCAAAAAACTCAAGAATTGTGTTGATGCAGATCATTTAAATAAGTTGTTTAAACAAGCAGCAACAATCTTTGTATATACTTATACTTCAAATAAGTAAATATATTCGACTCATTGACTCGAATAAGTTGAAGTACTAAAAAAGCAAAGCTACAAAATAACTCAATAGAAATAAACAATAATAATACAAATATCGAAAACACAAACTGTTAAGCAACTTAAATCTAAAAAACAAAATAATAAAATAAAATATAAATATTAGATGAAGCATTTGATGCAGTATGTAAAAATTCAGAAATCAGAATTTCTTTAATGAGCATTCTATGCTAAATTCCTATTCTAAATCACGTCAGTACTTTTTTTTAATGCCCGACAGCAAGCAACACCATGTAGAAACGATCTCTGATTGGCTGCATTAAAGGTCTGAAGGTCTGAATCAAGGCCTTTTCAATTCTCCTTAAGCCTGAGGGGAGAGATAGTTGAGAGAGCCAAAGACTGTTGGAGCCTTTGATGAGAAACCACCGGGCTTCCGTATTCTCCATTCCTTCAGTGTGACTTCAGCCGGTGCATGTTAATCTGTCCTCACACTTCCTCTTTTCACATCTCATCTACTGCCAGCTTTTATATCAGCCCCTGAGACTCTCACACACAGTCTCCTCTACAGGACTTCGCCCTCCCTGCCACTTCTGTGTGATTGCACAACTGCTCTGTGGGTCTGCTTTCCCATGATGCTCGGTTAGCAACAAACCCCTCCCCGTTATTGACATCCTGACCAGCCTGCTTCTCTCCAGCTCTCTAATCAAGCTGTCTGCGCACATAGAACTGCTGTGAAAATATCAACATCAACATTGCATGAGCATTGTGGTGGAAAAACATCTCCGCTCATTTGCATCATGATCATTCACTATTTTGTATTGGAAAAATGATGTTTGTCACTGGGTTTTTGAATTTGTGTGGGGTTTTTTGGCAAAGGATTTTGGTGTAATTTGTGTGCCATAAGTTTGAGTTGCAATGGGCAATGTTTTTTGACTATGATGGTATCTCAATTGTTTTAATGATGTGAGCTGATATGTATTACTTGGCAGTAATTAAATACGTTTGTATTGATTTTTGTTTTTATATTTTTACATAAGCACAATATATCACTATGAGCATGTGGTGCCAATTTTTTATAATTGCTAAAAAAAAATGAGAGTAAGGCTGAAAGCTTAACGAGACCGATAAAGCAATTGTTGATGAGACATGCAAGACGCAGCACTAATTTGCCAGAATCGCCAGCTTGGTATTCTTCAAGACTGGCTATAACTAGCTTATAATTTTGGTTTGCTCTAAATTGAATTTAAAAGCAAAACTGATCCCTTTTTTAGGGTCTTAACCTTGAGACAACTGACCACAGCAAGTACAAAGGGGTAGTTCACCCAACAATTAAAATTTACTCACTATTCTCACCCTCAACTTGTTTCAAACATTTATGTGTGTTTCTTTTTTTTTTCACAAAAAGCACAAAAAATACATTATTTTTAATTGTGTTAAATACAAGTACTATGGATGCGCAGAAGCAGCAGAGCTTTAATATGCCACAGTCTACAGCTTTTGTTTATTGTGATCATGATCACATGGGGAAGAAACAGCACAGTTTTATCATACTAAATACTTTCTTGAGGTTCTGCTATAAAGCTGCTTTTTGCAGTCTAATAAAGCACATAACATTTTAAAACGTCTTTTTTGTGTTTCGCTGTTTTTTTTTTAAAATAAAAAATGAAAATTGAGAGTGTATGATGTCATTAGCATGTTAAAATTGCTTAATTCTTTAAATTAAAAATTACTTCTGAAATTTTGGGATAAAAAGGCAGTTTTAGTTAAGTCACTTATTTATGTATCCAACACAGATCAAAACCAGCCAAGGTAACAGCACACAATTTTACTGAGCAAAATGTTGTTTCAATAACTTAAGCAAAAAGATTAGCAAAAATATTTAAATTCTGTAGCGTAAACTTATATAAAATCTTTTCTAGAGACACTGTAAAATGTAATAAGTTGACCTTAGAAAAATTGAGGAAACCTGATTGCCTAATTTCTAAGTAAATTAGTGTATTAATTTTAAGTGAGCATAGCTTAAAACAGTTTGTATTTACAACTTCTTAATAAAGTAAACTTCCGTACTGTTGCCTCAAAACAATTAGTGTTGTAACTTCTTATTAGTGATCACATTACTAGGAAAATATTAGGAAACCGATTGCCAAGTAAGCTGAACTTAAACATTTAAAAACCATCTTACTTATTCCTAGGGCCATTTATATCGAAGTTGATATTAGCCGGGCCATGTTGGTGTTTCGTAACATAATTTTTTTCGAGGTGGGTTGTTAGCCCAACGCTCAGTCCTCAACCTGAAGGACCAGGACATACACATACACATACACTACAGACAATTTAGCTTTCGAAATTCACCTTTAGCACATGTTTTTGGACTGTGAGGGAAACCGGAGCACCTGGAGGAAACCCACACAAACACAGAGAGAACATGCAAACTCCACACAGAAATGCCAAATGATACAGCTGGGGCTCGAACCAGCAACCTTCTTGCTGTGAGTCGACAGCGATACCCACTTTTATTTATACATTTTGAACATCAAAGTATCGAAAAAGCTCTCAGATTTAATAAGCTTATGTCTGATTATGCTCAAGTTTTAATTCTTCCACCTGTGTCCTCCATTCCCTCATCACCATTTTCTATCATTGACATGCTTTTGACACATGACCACTCAAAAGTTGTAAATGCATATTATTGCAAGTCAAGATTGAATCTATTTAGTTTAACCACTTAATCTGCTAAAAAGTTGGGAATACTTGTTTAAATGTTGTAAGGTGAACAGACGTATTTTACTTCATGAGAGCACCTCTTGCTTTTTACAGTGGATCAGGGACTGGTTGTAAAATCTGCTTAGACTAGACTTAAAAAGTTAATGACCAATTTAGTTTTTGTCAAGAATGGCTATAACTGGCTAAAACATTTGTTCACTCTAAATTGAATCCAAAAGCAAACTGGTTACCCCTTAGTTAGATTCTTAACATTGTGTCAACTGGCCCAAGCAAGTTTGATTAAAAGAAGAGTTCACCTAAAAGATTGAATTTAGTCATTATTTACTCGCCCTCAAGTGGTTTCAAACCTTTATCTTTTTAAAGTTTTTTCCATTGAACACAAATTTATTTATTTTGAAGAGTGTTAGAAACCTGTGACCACTCACTTCCATATGGAATTAGTTTTTCCCACTGTGGAAGTCAGTGGTTACAGGTTTTCAGCATTTTTCAAATTAAGGGAGAGTAAGTAATGACAGAAATTTTATTTTGGGTGACCTATTTCTTTAATAATTGACATTAAAATTGTCACTTTTAAGATTTATTATTTATTATCTGAATAAATAAAAAAAACTATGTTTACTGCATTGTAGCTATAGTATACTAAAAAAAACTCAAAAGAGAAGAGATTTCACTCAGAAATTCCTCGTACATTTTGAAAATAATTAGAAATAACCCAAGCACATTGAATTCCCAGATGCTATCTAGTAGGGTTTCAGTGTTATATAATATAAGAGATCATATCCTCAACTGTGACCTAATTTGACCTCAAAACACACACGTCTCTCCACTTCCATATTGTTCAGATGACCTTCTTGCCTTTTTGCTCCTTATTATCCTCTTAAAATGAGGCTTATGATCCGTCTGAATGCTTTAAAGCTCTTCTTGCTTTTACATTGATGCCGTTTTTCTAGACTAGGTCACGTAATTGCAGAAAGGTTTGCTTTACTTAAGTCATTTTACATAGCACCATCTGTCAGCTGTTATTCTGCACTTGTGTCGCCCCAGAATCTGCTGTAATCAGGATGTATAGCAAACTCACTGCTGACTCACTAATGAATCATTCAGCGGTTTAAAAAGCACATCTCATCTGAAAAACCCACCTCCTTCCTTTAAGAGCGCAGCTATTGATCCGCTCATGTTGTTTTGAGCATATTAGCAACATATGGGCTGCCGTGCAATACGCATTCAGCCGCTCAGAGCACATGAATATATGTATGCTGTATCTACACTTAGTGCAGTGTAGGTAGGCTCAGTGTTTGGTGTGTGTATTTTAGACGCAGATGGTCGCTCAGTAGGACTCATGCCTAATGAAAGCTGTGCTAGTTCGGTTTGTTCACCTCTACAAAGAGAAAAGACTCTGCGGTGGCCTGTGGGCCGGGGTTGGCTGCTTTAGCCAGGTATTAAACTCAGGCTTTGTTGCTAAACAACATACGCGCTTTGCTATGGTTTTGTTATTTTTGTATCCGTTTATTATTGATATATTTTGCTTGTATTATGTATTAACCATTAACTCCCTTTCATTCGGCTTATTCTTGTCTTTATCAGGGGACGCCACGACAGAATGGACCTTCAGTTACTGCCACATGTTTTAATGGCAAATGCCTTTCCTGATTTTTGAGCCAATTGGTAGTTAGATCATCTACTAGCAGATAATGTGCTAATAGAGCCCTGCTTTACTCATGACAACTTCAGAAAACATCATATTACACTATGCAAAGATCATAAATAGCATTTGCCTGCTTTGGACTGCCTCAGAAACCTCTATGCTGGAGGATTAACTTATTTTTCATGCTTCAGCCCTGCTCAATCCAAATTCATGCATGTTACCAGCTCTCCCTTAAAGCCAGAGAGCTTGAACACACACACACACACACACACATCTCAGGAAAAGGTGAGACCGTCGCTTGTGACCACATGCAAATTGTTGGGATATTTAAAGAACACTTATGCATATTTGAGGATTCAGGGACAGTAAAGCGTCAAGTGTATTAATTTTTCTCTTTACCAGACGGGGTAAGCTGGCCTTAATTGGTCTTGCTTTTTCACTTTGATAGTGTGTGTGTGTGTAAGTATGCATGCTCTTGCTTTTTCAGGACGGCTCATTTTCTTAAAAGTATCCTTGAGGAAGAACGTCCTTGGGTATGAGATCAGACTGTTGAATGTTACTGCTAAGGTCAAAGTGGCTCTTTATTTTCAGGTTTGTCAGGGGAAAATATAGCTGAAATACTATTAACTGGATTGAATATCTTTGTGGAGCACCAATTTTCTAGACTTTAAAGCTGCAGAAGTCTGTTTCCTATAAGTTTTGTATCTTTGTTTGAAATGTGCCGTTGCAGTTATTTAAGGAATGGTCATTTTTAAGGATGTAATGATTCACCGTTAGTCAGTTGAAAATCGATTAAAAATATGTGACGATTCAAACCCATAGGAATTCGGAACGAATCAGGATACATTTTTTAAAAAGAGGGGGCGCTGTGTTTATAGGCACAAACTCGCTTTATCTGCACATCAGCTGCGAGCGAGAGGTAGAGCGGCAGATTAAAATGACAAAGTAAAGTGCGACAGACAAAACTGTGTGCACTGTGAAAAGACGTTTACTTACACTTACAAAACAACGAATATATTGCACATAACCGTCAGCACAGTGAAAACTACTGTCACAGATGTCTATACGCAATAAAAATTATTAATAAGCCAAACCATGTGGACCAAATAATGTGCAGCTCCACTTGCTCCAAAGAGTGCTACAGAGATCACAGGGTGCATCAGTGTTCTTGTAGCGAAAGTGTGAAAATGTTTTTCAGACTGAAAGAGAAAGTTGTTATCAGGTTTATCCCAATTAGTTTATCCATGTTTTAATAATTTGCTTCTTATAATTGAACATTTAAAAATGTGTATCACACTGATACTTATACTAATTTATTATACAAGTAATATACTGTATTTTATCCATCTTCATAATCATGTTCATCTCCTGTCCCTATCCTACTATATAATTAGTAATTTTATAATCAGTATTTTATGCCAGTGGTCAGTCCCCTAGAGCAGAGGGCCTATTGACTACCTCTGTACACACTTCTCTCTGGATTAGGCAAAGCTATCCTCTCCACACCAGCCATCTCAGTCCTCAGTGAAAGAGTTTTTGTTTTTTCTTCAGCAGGGGACATTGTAGATGTGGAAAGACCTTACATACCAGAAAACACAAATATTCTAATATTTCTTTTAAAAATGTAAAATCCCAGCAGTCAGTTTTAGTTTGTTTATATTGAGTCTTCTTTCATTTAAATGATTCTTCTTATTTTTGTAAATTTTTTGTTTTTAAAATAGCGTATTAGTTATGGCAGAAAATATATATTTTTTTATTGCAAAAAAAAAAAAGTATATCATTTATTAAAAAATTAAAGGGCTCTTCACCTTAAATTTTTTAAAAATAATTTTGTTAAAAAATAGTGACTAAAACGCATTGTAAGACTAGTATCGTGAATCGCATCATGAGTAAGGTTAATTGTTACATAACTTGTCATTTTACTTGTATTGTGCATCGGAATAGTGGGTCAGTGCAGAACCTATTTAATTATTATTATTATTTTTTTTTTATTTAGTAGAGTTTGCTGTCAGTCACCACACTGACTTGATCTTCACAATGGACTTCACATATTCTTTGTCTTGGAAGTTCAACACTCATAAGATTTTACCAATCAAGATTTTTCCATGGCCAAGTCAGATTTTTTTTAACCAACAAATTGACATTAATACAGATTTAGGATTATTATTATTTTTTATCACTAATTTTTTTTTTTTTTTTTACAATGAACTAGAAAAAAAAATGTACTGT